>NC_133134.1:100544144-100692120 GCF_048418815.1 Hemitrygon akajei | reverse complement strand
AGACAGACGGGAAGGCTCAGACAGAGACAGTGACATTGAATACAGGGACAAGCAAACACACACACACTCAAACATACAGATATACACAGTCACGCACACACAGATACACACTTCTCCCTCACCTGTTTCCTTCACAATCTACAATTTCCATTCTCCACATATCTGCATTTGCTTCACCTTTCCTTCCCTGAAAACAACCTACTCCATTCCTTTGTCTCTCCCTCACTGTCCCCTCTCACCATCTATCTCCCTGCCTCATTCACTCACTCTCACTGCTTCACTCTCCCTCCTACACCTTCCTCCCTCATTCTCCTTTCCTCTCATGAATCTTTCCTTCCCTCCCTCAAATGCTCCCTCTGTCCCTCATTTTCCAACCCTCTGCCCCTCTCTAACACTCTTTCCATGTTCACTCCCTCTCTCTCAGCCACACTTCCTGCCCTCTCCCTCTCCCTCTCCCAACCTCTCCTCTGAATGAGGTGATCCTTACCTTGACCGCCACCAGCATTGGTTCCTCCCCATCCCTGTGTTTTTGCCACTCTGCCAGGAACACCTTGCCGAAGGCTCCTTCTCCGAGCTCCCACTTCAGACTGATGTCCCTCCGGTTGATGTGGTGCACAGCTGGAACAGGAGAGACGTCCCATCCGGTGTCAGGCCAACATGCCCAGAGCATGTAACGAGAAATCCTGCCCGAACCCTTACCGCTCGCGGCAATCCTTTGATCCAGCATTCTCCTTGCCACCCGTCCTGCAACGTGCACCAATCCCTTCTGATCACCCCTCCCACGGTGCGTTGATCCTTTCTCACCACCCTTCCCACAACGCAGAGCACCCTCATTACCTTTCCCGTGACTCGAAGCTCCCTCACTACCTCTCCCACAGCGCAGCACTCCCTCATTCGCTACCCCCACAGTGCGGAGATCCCTCTTTGCCCCTCCGGCACCATGGCGCTCCCTCACCAGGGTCGTGATCCTTCAGGAAGGAGCGGGACTCCCAGAAGTATTGTGGGTTCTGGATGGCATGGCTCTTTGCCTCCTGTTGATCGCGGGGCAGTGGGCTGGCACTGATTCCCAGGTTCAGGAAGTGCAGCGAAACCCCCGCTTCCTCCTCTGCTCCCAGCATCTTTGCCTCCCCTGAGAAGGGACAATGGAAGGGAGTGAGGGAGGGTCTGAACTCACACACTGACCCTTCCCTGGGGAATACCCATCTCTTCCACCCCCACTGCTCCATCTTCCTCACTCACACACCTCCCTTGCCTCCCCAATTCTTCCTCCCTCAAATGTTCTCTCCCCAACGTCACTATTCTCGTCCCCACCATCTCTCCCTTCATCCTCACTTTCCATCACCCTTCTCACCTCATCCTTCCCGTACTTCTCCCTCACCTCATCATTCCCCTACTTCTCCCTCACCTCCTACTTCCCCGTCACTTCCTTTCCTATACCACTCCACCTCTCCCTGTTCTTTCTGCATCCACTCCTCTCGCACCCCTCCCCTCCTCTTCCATTTCCTCCCTCCTCCCCATTGCCTCCATTCCTCTCCTTCCCTCTCACATCTGTTCCCAGCCTCCCCCTCCTGTTCTTCCATCCACTTCCCACTGCCACCCACACCATCCCTCCTTCCCTCCACCCCTTCCCTTCCACTCCCTCTCTCTCCACATGCACCCTTCCCCTTTCATCTCCATTCTCTCCCTGCCACTTCCCGCTTGTTCCCCTCGCTCCCCTCGGTTGTGTGCTTACGGTTGTGATGCAGCTTGCTGTCGGTGCGGACTCGGTGAATCGCGGTTAGCACCAGCATCAGGAAGAGCGAGGCCAGGACAGCCAGTCCCACTGGCACCCACACCTGTGGGTAGGACACACAGATACAGAGGGTGAGGACTCTTCCACTGACTGCACCCTTCTCCCTCACTCCCTGAGGCTGGCAGGGGCAAGAGGTGGACAATGGGCTGAATGGTCTCCTAACATTAGGAGGTCACATGGCATGGAAACAGGCTGTCCAATGCCAACCACGGTGCCCATCTGAGTGCTCCCACTTGCCAGTGTTTGGCTAAACCTTCATACCTATGAATTTATCTAAGAACCTCAAAGACAAAGATTAGTTTTATTTGTCACATCAGAATCAGAAGCACAATCACTTTATTGTCAATATGTGAAACCTGCCAGAATTGATTGCAGTTCAGTGCCAAGCATCATAAAACACAGAGCAGTACCACAACAGACAACACGATAGCAGTAACAATTTATAAGACAATTGGGCAAAATGGAGTAAAACAATCAACAATTAGTGCAAAAGGTCAATCATCAAACTTAAATAAATGTGAACGTATGAACAGAATAAATAATTATCAACAGAACAAGGAGAAGAGGAAAGACCATTTAACAGATATTGTGCAGAGACAGTTAGGAAATAACACCCAAGTGAGTTTTGTTGAGAAGCTACAGGAAAGAAGCTTCAGTGATGACGTGTAGTTCTGGTGGTGATTGACTTGCGGCGTCTCCCCGATTCAACAGCAATTTTTTAGCTCTTTTCTTCGCTCTGGCGATGAACAGGTTTTTTTAAATGTTGGTAGCTGACAGCCAATGATCTTCTCTGCTGAGTGGACCACTCACTGAAACCTGGATTTGGAGAGGGAGGAGGCGGTAGGGAACCTACTGGTGATAGCGGTGTTCACAGCACCCTCAATGATGGCTGAGTGAAAACTCATCAGGGGTACGCCCTGAGGGGCAAAGTTTCCTAATGCAGAGTAGGAAGAATGACCTTATTGGGCTTTCCTAATGATGAGCTTGTCCCATTTCCATCTATTGGCAATGGTAGTCCCCCGGGAATTTGAATTTTCCATTTAGAGTAGGGGAGATTCAAACAAGAGGACATGAGTTGAGAGTTAAGGGGCAAAAGTTTAGGGGTAACACGAGGGGGAACTTCTTTACTCAGAGAGTGGTAGCTGTGTGGAATGAGCTTCCAGTAGAAGTGGTAGAGGCAGGTTCGATTTTGTCATTTAAAGTAAAATTGGATAGGAATATGGACAGGAAAGGAATGGAAGGTTATAGGCTGAGTGCAGGTAGGTGGGACTTAGGTGAGGGTAAGCGTTTGGCACGGACTAGAAGGGCCGAGATGGCCTGTTTCCGTGCTGTAATTGTTATATGGTTATATGGCATGACCACAGACATAGCCTGACCATTAACTTCCAAGGGGAGGGAAAGGTAGGGGATTTCAGCAGAAATTAACCCTCATTTCTATAGTCCTGATAGCATTAAGCTCCAAGTTGTTGCGAGCACACCATGCTGCAAACAAAGCAGTCTACCTCTCTTTGATAGCAGGACACATCATTATTAGAGATGAGATCAACTAGTCGTGTCATCTGCAAACTTTAATAGATTTGTCTGTGGAAGTACAGTCATTTGTATAAAGTGAGAATATAAAGGGAAGAACCTGGGGAGAGCCTGTGCTTATAGACATTGGACTGGGCAAGTAGGAACCCAGCCTTCCATACCGCTTCCTTCGAACAGGAAGCTCGTAATCCCCTGACAGACAATGTCGGGTAAAGCTAGCTGGGTAAGCTTTCTGTGGAGCAACTCCAGAACAAGAGTACTGAAGGCAGAGATAAAATCCACAAACAAGATCCTCACATAGATGTTGGGGGAGTCCAAATGTTTAAGAGTGTAATAAAGGCTCAACTTAACTGTATCCTTAACTGAGCAATTTGCTCTATAAGCAAACCATAGCAGGTCAAGAAGAGGATCAGTAATGGACTTAAGGTAGGCTAACATCAAACGCTCAAAGGTTTTTACAACTACTGAAGTCAGAACAACTGACCTATAATCATTACGTATATTGATCTTGTCTTTCCTGGGAACTGGAACGATTGTAGCAACTTTAAAGCAGTCTGGAACCCTGCATAATTGCAGGGAGGTGCTAAATATCTTGGTGAAGATGGGCTAGCTGATCTACACGGTGCTTTAGCATTACCAAGCAAGACAGCTTCAGAGACTGCAGCTTTCTTAATGTTCTGTTTTCCAAGTAGTTCGTGGAGGTCATCTTGATTCACAGAAAGTATAGAGTGAGATGGAGGGACTGGATTCAAAGTTGAAAGTAAATTTATTATCAAAGTACATATATGTCACCATATACAAACCTGGCATTCATTTTCTTGTAGGTCAATTCAATGATTTATAATAAGTAAATTGATAATAATTTTGATAATAAATTTACTTTCAACTTTGAATCATAATCATAACAACCATAACACGATCAATGAAAGACAGCCTAACTACTGCATTCAACCAGAGTGTAGAAGATAACAAACAAACTAATATAGAAGCAGAAATGATAATAATAAATAAATAAGCAATAAATATTGAGAACATAGGATAAAGAGTCCTTGTGAGTGAGTCCATTGGTTGTGGCAACATTTCAATGTAGGGGCAAGTGAAGTTGAGTGAAGCTGTCTCCTTTGGTTCAAGAGCCTGATGAATGAGGGATGGCAGCTGTTCCTGAACCTGGTGTTGTGAGTCCTGAGGACCCGGTACCTTCTTCCTGGTGGCAACAGTGATGAGGTCGTTCCCTAGGTTGTGGGGGTCCTTGATGATGGATGATGCTTTCCTGTGGCAGCATTTCATGTAGATGTATTCAATGGTTGGGAGAGTTGGTGATGGTTTCTCCGTGATTTGACATTCAAGGTGAGCATGGAAGACATTGAGCTGATCTGGAGGCAAAGCCTTGCTATCACCTATGTTGCTTGATATAACTTTATAAGAGATGATAGTATTAAGCCCTGCCACAACTATCGAGCATCCTTCATTGATTCCAGTTTGGTCCAGAATTGCCACTTCGCTCGTGAAATCATACCCGTACCTCTGGTAACTTTTTTGGTCACCAGACTAGAATGGGGGATGGTGATATGGGAGTGACTGTGAAAGGGAGCGGGGAGGACCGATCATAAAGAAGATAGGGAGCAGGAGGCCAGGTAGGGGCTCAGCATTACAGGATCAGAGGAAGTGAGAAGAGATAGATGTCGGTTGTCTGTATCAAACCGGCAATAAAACTGATTGAACTGATTACCTGGGGTAGGGAGGCTCCAACATAGCATGCTCACAAATTACCAAGACTAACCCATATGTCTTTGGAGTGTGAGAGGAAACTGGAACACCCAGAGGAAACCCACACAGTGATGGGGAGAATGTATAAACTCCTTATAGAAGGCAACAGGAATTGAACACCATTTTATATGTTGTTATTGTACTTGCCTCAACTACTTCTTCTGGCAGCTGGCTCTATATATTCACCTCCCTTTGGGTGAATACATTGCCCCTCAGGTTCCTGTTTCCCCTCTCACCCTAATGCCC
The DNA here is from genome assembly GCF_048418815.1 of Hemitrygon akajei. Lineage (NCBI taxonomy): Eukaryota > Metazoa > Chordata > Chondrichthyes > Myliobatiformes > Dasyatidae > Hemitrygon > Hemitrygon akajei. The sequence continues at coordinate 100,686,785 of NC_133134.1, read as the reverse complement.
TTTAGTTTTTTATTCACCAACCTGGGGGAATGCTGTGACCATTCACCCTGCCTATGCTCCTCATAATGTTCTGCAAGATCATTCTCAGTCTCCTATGACATCAGGGTGGTCCGTGAATCCATGAACACTACCTCCCCATTTATGCACTACTTCCTCATTTTTTAATATTCTGAGCTAATTTCTACGGATGTACAACATTCTAACTGGTTGCATCACTGTATGGTTGGGTAGGGGGCCACTACACAGGCCTGGAAAAAGCTGCAAGATAGTTGTAAACTCAGCCATGGGCACTGGCCTCTCCACTACAGAGGGCATCTTCAAAAGGCCTCAAGGAGGTGGCATCAATCATGTAGAACCCTCACCATTCTGGACATACCCTCTTCTCACTGCTACCACCAGGGAGAAGGTACAGGAGTCTGGACACACACACTCAACCATTTCAGGAACAGCTTCTTCCCCTCCGCATCAGGGTTCTGAAAGGCCCATGAACCCATGAACATCACCTCACTACTTTGCTTTCTTTCTGCAAACCTATATTTTATATATTCTTATTGTATAGTAATTTTATATATTGCAGCGTACTGCTGCCACAAAACAATAAATATCACGTCAGTGAAAATAAACCTGACATACGTTCTGTTTATTTATTTTGTAATTTATCAGAATTTTATGTCTCTGACTGTACTGTTGCTGCAAAACAGCGGATTTCACATCATATACATCAGTGAAAATAAACCTCATTGGGTTTATTGACTGTGACATAGATGACTTTGAAACCTGATGGTCAGGAATGTGACAGGACACGTCCCACTAGCCTGGGGAGTGCAGTTCCAATAATTCCCACCTGATTCGTAGTCCACCCATCACTGCTGAACACCCCCTCCCTCCACCACCGACGCACAGTGGCCGCAGAGTGCGCTGTCTACACAAAACACTGCAGTTACTCACCCAACCCTTCTCCAGCCTGATGCCCCTCCCACTCAGACACACCAACGGAGCACGACCACCTGCAGGTTCCCCTCCCCTCCCTGGGGAAGTGAGTTCCCATTTCTGCAGTGAGGCCGTGTGTCTGGGGGAGGGAGGGTAGGCGATGATCTGACTTAAAACCGGTGCGGACCAGGGAAATCCGGCTGTTTAATGACGTTGAGGTGTTCCCAGGGAACCCAGACCCCGAACAAAAATACTCACTCCGAAGGTAGGCTCCTCCTCCCGGGCCGTCACGTTCCTCGAGGTGGTGGTCTCCCTCGCTGCTGTACAGGGTAAAAGATACAGACATCATGTTACAGCTTCGGACTGGGGTAATAATGTCAGTGAAGAGGGTAAAGCCACTTGACCTGTCCCCAGTGACAAACAGTCACCCCTCTTTTGCTCACAACACCCCTTCACTCTCCCAACCCCTCCCTCTCCTCTTTCCCTCCCCAACCTCCCTACTTCTCTGACATAGCCACCCTCATCGGTCCTCCTACCCCTCCCTCTCATCTACCCTGCCTCATTCTCTCACTCCCTCCTGTTACACTCCCCACTCATTCCCCTCCTTCATCTTCTCCTCCCCCTCTCCCTTTCCCAGCCCCTCCCTCCCACTTCCTGTCTCCCTCTCCAACCCTTTCTCTCTTGCCCTTCCCTTCCCTCCTTCCCCTCCTCCCCTCAGCTTTTCTCTCTTTCCCCCTTCCCCATCTCCACCATTCCATGCTTCCCTGGGCTTGCCACCACTTCCAACTTCCCCCCTCCCCAATTCCCTGCACCCTCCCTGCTCCTCACCGGGGGTGGTGGGCTCGCTGAGGCAGATGTCGAGGGGCCCGTCCATGAAGTGCCCCTGGGCGGAGGCGCGGGCGCTGCCCAGTGGGTTCTCGATGATCAGCGTGTAGTTACCATTGTTGCAGTGGGTGGGGCTGGCCAGCTCCAGGCAGCCGTGCACCTCGTTGGGGGCCTCCTCATAGATGGTGGTCCAGCTGATGAGGCTGTTGGGCAGCTCGAAGGGGCCGTGGAACCATCGGGTGTGGGGCCGAGGGTTGCCGCGCATCACGAATGGGAAGCACCAGTTGTGGTGGTTGACAGCGTCTGACAGGCTCAGGATCTCCGGCTTATCTGTGGGGGCAGCGTCAGAGGTCAGCACAGTTTCAGGGGTCAGAGGTCAGCACAGTTTCAGGGGTCAGAGACCAGCACAGTCTCAGGGCTGTCAGGAGTTAGCGCAGTTCGAGGGCTGGAAGTCAGCACCTTAGCAGGGAGTCAGACGTTAGTGCGCTCCAAGGAAGGGTCGGAGGGCAGCATTGTCTGATGGGTCAGCGCCATCCTGGGGGGTGGGGGAGGGTAGTGGTCATATGTCTGTGAGGTCCGAGGGGGATCAGTGGGCATGAGCCCACGAGGGGTCAGAGGTCAGTGCTGACCAAGGGATAAATAGGTAGCACCATTTGAGGGGGCTGAGAGATTGACAGAAACCAAGGGATATCAGAGGTCAGCATGTTCTCAGGGGTTATAGGTCAGTGTGGCCCAAGGTTCAAAGGTCAGTGCAGTCTGAGGGGTGTGGGGTCAGAAAAGCTTGATGGCTGTCAGATTTCAGCAGATTCTGAGGGGCTCGAAGGTCTGTGTACTCTATCGGAGTCAAAGGTCAGGACAGTCGGAGGTGACCTTCATTGCCCTCAGGATAAGAGAGAAAGGGTGATAGAGAACAAAGCAGGAGACAGAAGGAGAGGAAAAGGGGGGATGGAGGGAAGTAATGGAGGGGGGAATTGGAGTAGGGAAGAACGGGGGGATTGGAGAGAGACAGGAGGGATTGGGGAAGGATTGGGGCAGAGATGGGGAGGCATGGGGAAGGGATGGAGGAATAGAGAGGGTGGGCAGTGTTTAGGATTGGGGAGGGGGCAGAGAGATTGGGGGAGGAGCGTTCCCTTACACAACACTGAGAGGGTGAGGGAGACCTCTGTGGCCCCCACCATGTTCTCTGCCCAGCAGCTGAGGGTGTTGCCATTCTCCTCGGGGTCGACGTTGATCAGGATAAGCGCTGCTTCCTGCGGCCGAGCAGCATCCACCTGGGGTCAGAGCAGGGGTACCTCGTTCAGTCAGGACCCCGGAAGGGGACGGAGCCTGTTCCTGCCACAGCAACTGCCCCACCACACTCAGAGGCCTGTTCCCCATCAACACTCCCACACCCCAGTCCCCTCACCACAGAGCCTGTGTGCCCCAGTCTGCACTCTGACACCACCAATGATCTATCACAACACACCAACCCAACAGCCCTGTCTAACATCCCAAAAGCCCAATCTAACGCGGCAACTCAACACCCCAGTTCAACTGCTACAACCTAAAATCACAACCCAACACCTCAACCTAACACATTAGCACCCTAACCCAACACCTCAACATCCCAAAACTCCAAACCAACATCCCTACGCAACACTCCAGCCCATTAGCAAACCAACCCAACGTATCAACACCCCAATCCAGCATCTCAACAACTGATTTCAGTTCCCCTTCCCAACATCTGAACAACCATACCCAACATCTCAACCAACCAATGATACGCCCAAATTCTGACCCCAACCCAACACCCAGAACGAGTGTCAAGTCAAAGTTCTACCCCTAACAGCTAACACAAAACACTTCCCTAATGATGACCCCGCCACAACACCCAGTCCTCAAAATCTGTACCGCATTGTTCTCACCTGCAGGGAGTATCGGGACCTGACCCTCTCCAGTAGCCAGTGGACAGAGGGTGGGGGCAAACCCGAGGCACGACACAGGAGGGTGAGGTTCTCTCCTTCCCTCACTGTCAGGTTCTCTGCGTCGATTACAGCCTCCGCCACACCTGCAAGGGAAAGGTCACCACCAGGATGGTGCCAGAGGTCAGTGGGGGAGGGAGAGGGCCAAACAGTACTATCTCCATACACACCCCAGACACACTGCAGGTACCACATTTGTCACGTCCGCCATAACAATTCCTCCTGGATCCAAACTGTTTCCCCCTCCAGTCTTGTCCCCATTCCCTACCCTTCTTCTCTCCTCCTCCCTTCCCCTTCCACACCCCTTCTCCTCCCCCTCCCTCCTCTTCCTTCTATCCTCCTTCTCCCTTCTCCTCAACTTTTCTACCACCTCCTCCTCTCATCCCTCACTCTCTCCCCCTTTTCCCTCTCCTTGTACTTCTCCACCTATCTCCCTCTCTCCCTCCACCCCTCTCCCTCCCCATTCTCCTCCCCTCTCTCTTCTTTTCCTCCCCTTCTCCCCTTCTTCTCCCCCTCCCTTTCCTCCCCCTCCCCTTCCCTCCCCTTCACCCCTCTCATTTGCCTTTCTCCTTCCCTCTCATCCTCCCCCTCCTCCGCACCTCTCTCACCCTTCTACTCCCCTCCCCTCCATCACTTCTTCTCCCCACTCTCTCCCTTTCTCCCCTCTCCTTTCCCTCCTGTCAACTCTCTCCTCCTCCTCCTCCTCCCCTCTCCCTCCCCTTCACCATCTGTTTCCCTCCTCCTTTTCATCCCCTCCCCATCACCCCTCTCGCTTGCCTTTCCCTCTCCTACCCTCCCCCTCCTCATCCCCTCTCTCACCTTTCAACTTCACCCCCCACCTCCCCTTTCTCCTTCCCTCGCCCTAATCTCCACCCCTCCCCCTCCCTTCTCCTCCCCTCTCTCACCCTTCTCCTCTCCTCTATCTTCACTTCTCCCATCTCTTCTCCTTCCAATTCCCTCTCCTCCTGCCCTCCACACCCCTCCATCTTTACTCCCCCAACTCCTCCTGTTCCCCTTCCACTCACCTTCCTCACCTCTCTACTTTCCCCCTTCCACTCCCCATCACCTTACCCTCACCCTTCCCTATCCCCTCCCACTCCCCTCCTTCTCTTCTCCTCTCTCACCTTCCTCCTCCTTTCCCCCATAGACCAAAATCCTCTCCACATCCACTCTACCAAGATTTCAACATTCAATAGGTTTCAATGAGGTCATCCCTCAGCCCTCATTCTTCTGAATTCCCGTGGGTAGAGGCCCAGAGCCCAAATGCTTTTGATATAACAAGCTTTTCAATCCCAGAATCATTTTCATGACCTTCCTTTGAAACACTGTTTTATAAAGCTTCAACATTACATCCTTGCTTTTAAATTCTAGACCTCTTGAAATGAATGTGAACATCACATTTGCCTTCCTCCAGCACTGACTCAACCTGCAAATTAACCTTTAGGGAATCCTGCCCAAATACTCCCAAGTCCTTTTACAGCTCAGATTTTTTAATCTTCTGTCCATTTAGAAAATAGTCTACCCTTTTACTTCTTCTAACAAAGCGCATGACCATACTCTTCCCGACACTGTATTCCATCTTCTATTGGGATTTTCAGAAGGCCTTTGAGAAGGAGCCACATGAGGCTGCTTAACAAGTAAAGAGTCCATGGTATTACGGAAAGTTACTAGGATAGATAAAGTATTTTTCTGATTGACAGAAGGTAAAAAGTGGGAATAAAGGGAGGCTTTTTTGTTTGGGTGCCACTGACTGGTGTTCAATGAGCATCTGTGTTGGGACCACTTTTTTAATGTTATACGTCAAAGACGGATGATGGAATTGATGGCTTTGTGGCAAGGTTTGAGGATGATATAAAGACAAGTGGAGGGGCAGGTCGTCTTGATGAAGTAGAGGGCTACAGAAGGACTTAGATTAGGAGAATAGGCCATCTGTCTAAGTCCTTCTGTAGCCTCCCTACTTCCTCACGTGTGGCACCTTGTCAAAGGTCTTCTGAAAATCCCTGTGCAAAACATCCATTGATTCTCCTCTGTCTATCCTGCTTATTGCTTCTTCAAATAATTCCAACAGAAGGAAATGAAACAATGCTGATTACAGCCTATCTTATCAAGTGTCTCCAAGTACCCCGAAACCATATCCTTACAAATCAACTCCGTCATCTCCCCAACATCTGAGGTCAGTGGCCCGTAATTTCCTTGCTTCTTGAAAAGTGAAGTAACAGTTGCAATTTTCCATTTCTCCAGAATCATATTAATTCTTGAAAGATCATTATTAATGCCTCCACAATCTCTTCAGCCACCTCTTTGAAAAGAGGTGAACACCATCTGGTCCAGGTGACCTTTCAGTTTCCCGAGCACCTTCTCCGTAGTAATGGTAACTTCACTCGCTTCTGCCCCCCCCCCCCCCCACACACTCTCAAAATTCTGGAATACTGCTTGTGTCTTTCAGGGTGAAGACTGATGCAAAATACTTATTCAGTTTGTCTGCCATTTCCTTGATCCCCATTACTACTTCTCCAGCAGTCCAATATCCACTCTTGCCTCTCTTTTACAATTTATGTATCTGAAGAAACATTTGGTATCCTCTTTAATATCACTGGCTAACTTACCTTCATATTCCATCTTTTCCTTCCTGATGACTCTTAGTTTTTAAAGCTTCACAATCCTCTAACTTCCAACTAACTTTCGCTCTATTATATGCGCTCCCTTTGGTTTTCATGTTGGTTTTGACTTCTCTTGTTAGCCACAATTGTGTCATCTTGCCTTCAGACAACTTCTTCCTCTTTAGGATGTATATATCCTGAGCCTTCTGAATTGCTCCCAGAAAATCCAGCCATTGCATGTCTGTCATCATCCCTGCCAGTGTTCTTTTCCAATCAATTTTGTCCAGCTCTTCTCTCATGCCTCTGTAATTCCCTTGACTTCACTGTAATACTGATATATCTGACTTTAGCTTCTCCTTCTCAAATTGCGGGGTGAATTCTATCATATTATGATCACTGACCTTAAGCTCCTTAAGCTCTCTAATCAATTCAGATACATTGCACAACACCCAATCCAGGATAGCTGATTCCCCTAGTGGGCTGAACCATGAGCTACTCTAAAAAGCCACCTTGTAGACATTCTAAAATTCCCCCTTTTGGGATCCAGCACCAATCTGATTTTCCCAATCTACCTGCGTATTGAAATCCCCCATGACTATTGGATTAATGCTCTTTTGGCATGCATTTTCTATCTCCTGTTGCAATTTGTCGACCACATTCTTGCTACCGTTTAGGGGTCTGTATATAACTTATGGCACCAATGGCATAAGCAGAAGTGGGGTGGGGGGCAGAGGTCCTATGTAGTGAGTAGATAGTTAGGAAAGAGGCTGAAGAGAAGGACCTCTGAGGTTGTAAATTCTGGATTACTCCCTGTGCCACAGGCTAGCGTAGATCGGAATGAAATGATAGTATGGATGAATGAATGTCTGTGGAGATGGTGCAGGGGACAGGACCTGAGGTGGAGGGGAACCAGTATCTTGGCCGGGAAGTTTGCTGATACTACTCAGGAGATTTTAAGCTAGTTTTGCAGGGGGCTGGGAACCAGAATCCCAGGTCAGTAAGGGTAGGATTGGACCAGAAAGTAGATGTCAGGGAAATTACTGAATGGCAAAATCAAAATAACAGGTATGATTGCTTGGACAGTTTCAAGTGTGTATATTTTAATGCTAGGAGTATTATAGGTAAGGGTGATGAACTTAGAGCACTGCAGTGTCGTAGCCATTATTGAAACTTGCTTGAGAGAGGACCATGAATGGGTGATTAATGTACCAGGCTTTCGAAATTTAGAAAAGATAGTGGAAGAGATTAAAGAAAGGGGTGGAGTGGGAGTTGCACTACAGATCAGGGACAATATCACAGCTGTTCTCAGGGGAGACATAATGGGGGGGGGGTCAGACACTGAGTCCATTTGGGTAGAACTCAGGAACAGGAAGGGTACAATCACACTGATTGTACTATAGACCCCCTGATAGCCACCAGGACATTGAGGAACAGACATGTTATCAGATTAAGGAAATGTGTAAAAATAATAGGGTTGCTGTCATGACTGATTTCAACTTCCCTAATATAAACCGGGATCGACTTAGGGTAAGGGGTTTTAGATGAGGCAGAATTTGTTAAGTATATCCAGGAATCAATATGTAAATGTCCTATGAGAGGAAGGGCCGTACTAGATGAAATGTTGGGTAATGAGTCTGGCCAGCTGACCAACCTTTCAGTGGATGAACAGTTAGGAAACAGTTCCTTAATTTTTAGGATAGCTATAGATAAAGGTATGTATGGTCCTTGTGGGAGAGTTTTAAATTGGAGTAGGGCACATTACGAGGGCATTAGTCAGGAACTAAGAAGCGTTGATTGGGAACACCTTTTCTCTGGCAAATCCACATCAGATATTTGGAGGGTGTTTAAAGCTCAATTGCAAAGAGTACAGGAAAGGTGTGTTTCTGTGAGAAGGAAAGCTGCGATGGATGAATTTAGTCGGAAAGAGAAAGGAAAAGTATGCAGAGATTTGGAAGTTAGTATCAAATGAAGCATGCAAGGAGTATAAAGAAGCCAGAAAAGAACAAAAGAAAGGAATTAGGAAAGACAGGAGGGAACATGAAAAGTCCCTGGCAGATAAAATCAAAGAGGAATCCCAAGGCATTCACTCTCACATACATCAGGAACAAGAGGATAACTAGGGAGAGGGTGGGATCACTCCAGGGTAAAGGGGAGAACATTTGCTTGAATGCAGAGAATATGAGTGAGGTACTTAGTGAGTACTTTGCTTCAGTAATTACCAAAGAAAGCAATATGGAGGACCAGGAGATCAGTGATGAGGTGTATAAATACATTTGGTATTTGGAGGTCAAGCAGTGTTGGGCTTCTGAATGAATATTAAGGCAGAGAAGTCAGGGCTTGATGGGATTTACTCCAGGTTATTGAGGAATCAAGAGACAAAATTACTGGGCCCTTGACCACTATCTTCGGGTCCTCGCTAGCCACAGGCAAGGGCCAGCGAGTGGCTGATGTTGTACCTTTGTTTAAGGAGGGAACAAGGGAAAATCCTGGGAACTATAGATGGTGGGTCTTACATCAGTTGAAGGGAAATTAGGGATAGGATATATGAGCATTTGGAAACCATGGCCTAATTAGAGAGAACCAGCATGGCTTTGTACATGGCAGGTTGTGCCTTGCCAACTTGATCGAGGTTTTTGACAAGGTGACGAGAGATTGATGAGGGTAGGGCAATGGATGTTGTCTACATGGACTTTAGAAAGACATTTGACAAAGTCTTTCATGGGAGGCTAATCCAAAAGATTAAGGTGCATTGGGTCTACTTTGAATTGACCTTTTGGATAGACGATGGGGTAGTGGTTGAAGGGACTTATTTGAGCTGCAGGCCTGTAATAAGTGGAGGGTGTGGGAACTCTGCTGTTTGTGATGAATTTAAATGACCTGGATGAAATATCTAATATCAGAGGGCATGCACTGAAGGTGAGAGGGGGTAGGTTCAAAGGGGATGTGAGGGGTAAGTTTTTTGCTCAGAGTCATGGTTGCATGGAATGTGCTGCCTGATATGGTGGTAGAGGGAAATACATTAGAGGCTTTCAGGAGACGTTTGGATAGACACATGGAAGTAAGGAAGATGGAGGAATATGGACATGGTGTAGATAGGAGGCAATAGTGTTTGAGTGTTTTTGATTTGCTTTTTAGCTGGTTCAACACAACATTGTGGGCCCAATGGCCTGTTCCTGTACTGTCAGGGTCTTTTTACCCTCGCAGTTCATCAGCTCTACCCACAACGATTCAACACATTCCGACTCCATGTCAACTCGTTCTAATGATTTGATTGCATTTTTCAATATTTTCATAATTTCATTTGATTCCTCTTCTCTTCCTTACTGCTTATATCAGCCCTCGCCACCCTTCCCTCTCCTCTGCCCTTTCCCTCCCAGTCACGCAGTGGGGGGGTGGGGGCATACTGAGGGAGCACCATGCAGTGTTAGGATCGGAAAATATCAGCAAAGTTCTCTTCCTGATGTCTCCTCAGCTGTATGTGGGATCTTGCTGTTCATACGTCACACACTCTGAGGTTTGCCGCCCGATCTACCCTTCCACCTCCTGCTACACCGGAAACACACTCTGACAGCACTCTCCCCCGGGCAGACCCGTCACCATCCCCGCTCCCCCACCCCCGGTGGTGCCGGTGCCGCTTACCGCAGTCGACGAGTAGCAGCGACTCAAGTCGCACGCTGCTGCTGTTCCCCCGGCAACTCAGGCTCTGATTGGCCAGCGCCGCAAGCCCGCGCTCCTGCCACAGACGCAGCCAGCCAATCGCGCAAGAGCATCGCAGGGGGTTTCTCAGCAGCGCCCTGTGGAGACAGAGAGACCGTGAGTGAAGGGTGAGGGGGGTGAGGGAGATCGGGTGGGAGTGAGTGAGTGGGCAGGGGAGTGGGTTGGGAGGGTGTGAGGACTACTGTGGGGGTAGTGAGTGGCTGGGGTGGGGGAGTGAAAGGGAAGGAGAATGAAGGGTGGAGTCAGTGGAGGTGGTAAGTGAGTGAGGGGAGGTCAATGGGCAGTAAGTGAATGAGGGGGTTCAGTGGGGGATAAGTGAGTGAGGTGGAGGTGAGGGGGGTAGTCAGTCGAGGGGTAAGTGAGGGGCAGGGGAGAGGGAGGGACAGGGAAGGAGAAGGGGAGTGGAGGGAGGGGAGAGAAGAAGTGGGGCAAGGGGAGTGGGAGAAGGAGGGCAGGGGGTGTGTAGTGAGTGGAATGAAGGGGAAGGGAAGGAGACGAGGGATAAGAGAGTGGGAGGAGAGGGAGGAAAGCGGGGTAGGAGAGAGAGAGGAAGGGGAGGGGTGAGATGGATGGGAGAAGGAAGAAAAGGAGAGTGTGGAAGGGGATGAGGAGAGGGAGGAAAGGGAGGGGAATGGGAGAAAGAAAGGGGAGTGGAGTGGGAGGGGAGGGGTGGAAAGGGAGGGAGCAGGGAAAGGGACAGTGGGGAGAGGGAAAGGAAGGGAGGAGGAGTGTGAAAAAGGAGGGGGAGGGGAGGGATGAATGGAAGGGGAGGGAAGGGGAGGGCAAGAAGTGAGAAATGAAGTGGGGGAGAAAGAGTGGGAGGGGATAGGTAAAGGGAGTGGAGGGGAAGGGAGGGGAGTGTGGGGAAAAGGAGGGGAGTGTGGGGAAAGGGAGGGGAGGACAGAGGGAAAGGGAGGGAAGAGGAATGGGAGGGAAGAGGAATGGGAGGGGAAGTGGTGGAAAGGGAGGCAAGGCACGGGGAGAAGGGGATGGGGATAGGGAGGAAAGGGAGGGGAGTGTGGAAAGGGCAAGAAGGGGAGGGGATGGAGGAAAGGGAGGGGAAGGAGAGGGAGAGGAAAGGGGGCAGAGGCAGAAGACAGGTGAATAGGGAAGGAGGAAAGGGAGAGGATAGGAGGGGAAATGAGAGGGTGGAAGGGAGGGGGTGGAGAGAGAGGAAGTGGAGGGGAGGGAAGGAGGGGAGTGTTGAAAGGTGGGGGAGATGAAGAGGAGGGGGAGGAGATTGGTGAAAGAGGAAGAGGGAGCGGATGGGGAAGGGGGGAAGAGGCCGAGCAGGGAGAGGGAGAGGACGGGTGAAGAGGGAGGGAGGAAAGGGAGAGGATGAGAGCAGAAAATGAGGGTGGAAGGGAGGGGTTGGAGAGGGAGAGGCAGGGGAGGAGAGAAAGAGGGATAGATAGGGGAAGGAGGGGCAGGTGTAAGTGTGGTAAGTGGGGAAGGGAAGGGAGGGTTGAAAGGCAGGGAGATGAAGAGGAGGGGTAGAGGGAGGTGAAGGAGCTGGGAAGAGGGAGGGGGAAGGGAGGGGATGGGGAAGGGAGGAAAGAAAGGGAGTAGGAGAGGGAATGGGAGAGAGGAAAGGGGCAGGGAGTGGAGTGAGGAAAGGGATGGGGAGGGATGGAGGGGGAGAGAAGGAGGGAGAGAGCTGAAAGAGGGGAGGGGGAAGGGAAAGGAGAGAGAGAGGAAGGAGGAAATGGGGAGGGAGAGGAGGGAGAAGAGGGAGAGGAGGGAGGATAGGGAGAGGAGTGTGGAGGTGGAGGGGAGGGAAAGGGAGGGAGAGTGGGGAGAGGGAGGGAAAGTGAAGGAGAGGGTGGAAATTGAGGGTGGGGTGAGGAGAGAGGGTTGAGGGAGGGAGGGTAGGGAAGCTGAGGAGAGGGAGGGAGGGGAGAAGGAGGTGGGGAGGGAGAGGGAGGAAGGAGATGCAGGAAAGGGCGGCAGGGGGAGAGGGTAGAATGTGAGGGGAGAGGGAGGGTAAAGGGACAGAGGGAGGAAAGGGAGAGGAGAGGCAGGAAAGGGAAGGGAGATGGAGGAAAGATGAGGGTGGGGTGAGAGGGAGGAAAGGGAGGGAGGGTGAGAGGGTGGAAAGCAAGCGGGGAGGGTGGAAAGGTGGGGGAGGGAGGGAGGGGAGAGAGAGGGAGAGGGAGGGAGTGAGGAGACAGAGGAAAGGGTAGGAAGGCGGAGAGGGAGGGGGAAGGGGTAGGGCAGGGAGAGAGTGGGAAGGGGAAGAAGGAGGAAAGGCAGGGAGTGGGAAAGGGAGGGGGATAGGGAGGAGTGTGTGAGGGAGGAGGTGGTGAGGGATGTAGGGGATAGAGAGGAAAGGGAGGGAGTGGGACAGAGAGGGAGGGAGGGGCAGAGCGAGGGAGGAAAGGGAGTGAGGGGGAGAGGTTGGAAAGGGAGAGGAGGGGGACAGGTGTGAGGAAATAGAGGAAAGCAGGGGAGGGGAGTGAGGAAAGTTACAGGGAATGGAGGGATGAAACAGAGGTATAGGGACGGAGGGGATGGGAGAGAGGGAGGGAGAGATGTGGAGTAGGAGGGGGAGTAGGGAGGGTGCGGGAAGGGAGTGGAGTGAGGAAACGGAGGGTGAGCGGAGAGGAACAATGGTGTAGGGGGAGGAAAGGAAGATGAGTGGAGTCGGAGGGGGAGTAGTGGAAAGGGAGAGATGCTGGGTGAAAGGAGGGGAGTGGTGGGAAAGGGACGGAGGGGGAGAGAGAGGAAAGGGAGGGGTGGGAGAGGGAGGACAAGGAGAGGGAGGAGTCAGGAAATAGAGGAAAGAACGGGAGGGAGAGAAGAGGAAGGGAGGAGGATGTGGACGGGTGAGGGGGGGTTGGATGGCAGGGGAAGTGTGGGAGAGTGGGGAGGGAGGAGAGTTTGGTGGGAGTGGGAGGGCGGAGTGGAAGGCAGGAGGGATAGGGTGAGAGGCGGAGTGAGATGAGGGGAGAGGGAGGAATAGGAGGGAGGGAGGAAAAGGAGGAAAGGGAGTGGGCAGGAAAGGAGGAAAAGGGAGAGGAGGGAGGAAACAGAGCAAAGGGAGGGGGAGGGTGAGCGGAGGGATGGGGACAGTGGAGGAGTGGGAGGAAAGGAAGGAGAGTGGAGTTGGTGGGGAGTGGTGGAAAGGGAGGTGAAAGGAGGGAATGATGAGAAAAGGAGGGAGAGCCGGCAGAATGGGGGAGGGGGAGAGCAGGGGAAAAGGGAGGGAGAACGAGGGAAATAGCAGGGGGGGGGAGGAAAGTGAGGCAAGGGGAGACGGAGGAAAAGGAGGGGAGGGGAGTGAGGAAATAGAGGGAAAAACGGAGGGGAGGGAGGGAGGAAGGGGAGGGGGAGAAGAGGAAAGGGAGATGATTGAGGGGAGGGGTGAGGGGGATGGAAGTGTGGGAGGGTGGGGAGGGAGGAGAGTTTGTTGGGAGTAGGGGATATTTTGAGGGGGGAGTGGGATGGAGGGGTGGTAGGATGGGAGGGGTAGGGGTGGGGAGTGGGATGGGAGGGGTAGGGGAGAGGGGGAGTGGGATTGAGAGGAGGGAGGGGTGAGGCAGGGTGGATGAGTGGAGGGGAGAGTGGGGGAGGAAGACAGGAGGGATGGATAGGGAGTGCAAGGAGTGGGGGAGGGGCAGTGTGTAAGGAAAGGTGGAGAGGGGAGGGTAGAGAGAGTAGGTGAAGAGGGGTGAGGGAGTGGAGGAGAAGAAGTGAGAGGTGAATGTTGGGGTGAGAGTCCGGGATAGGGAGGTGCTAGTGTGAGAGGGAAGGGTGCAGAGGGATAGAGAGAAGGGTGTAGATGGGAAGGGGATGGATGGTATGGAGGGGGCAGGGGAGAAGGAAGAGATGGAGTGGGAGGGAAAGAGGGAGTGGGTGAGGGGAGGGGGAGTGGGAGTGGATTGATTTGCGAGGGGGGGAGAGAGAGATTGAAAGGTGGGGATGGGGATGAGGAGGGGTGGTGAATACAAACCATCAGGGTGTCAGTGATACTCACAGCTCAGTGAGGTTGAGAGACTGGAAGGGTTTCCAGGACAGGGAGGTGAGCGCATTCGACGACAGATTTCTAGGGGGAGGGTGTAATTAAAGAACTGGAATTACTTTGAACTGTGTGAAAACCCTCATCCCACCCCTCCGCACCAACTCTCCCTCCGGACTTTGGCACCCTATTCTGGAGTGACCTCATGCCCAAGAGGCTGAGATGTTTGGGATTCACCCTCTATGAGGAGGGCTCAGCCGTGGAAGAGTGGGACCTCTGTTTAGAGCAGAGATGAGGAGCAATTTCTGTAGCCAGAGAGTGGCAAATCTGTGGCCAAGTCATTGAGTACATTTACAGCTGAAGTCGATAGATTCTTGATTAGTCATGGCGTCAAAGATTACAGGGAGGCTGCAGGTGAAGGGAGTTGAGAGGGATAATAAACCAACCATGATTGAATGCAGAGCAGACTTGATGGGCTGAATGGCCTAATTCTGCTTGAATGGCTTATGGTCTTATGGGAGCTACGGGGAAGGGGAGAGCAGGGGCTGGTGGAGCTGTATGATGGGGGTTGAGCAGCGAGGACCGAGAGGAATGGGAAAGAGCAGGAGGAGACACAGACTAGGGAGGGAGCGTTCTGACACAGACCAACCCCAAGCGCAATGGGTTCATTCCCTGTGAGGATGGTCAGAGGAGTTGGTGCGTGTGCGGGAGGAGGGAGGGGTCAGTAGGACTCAGTGAGCAGTCCAGCCTGTTAATGACGGCAGCTGAAAGCTTTATTGATTTTCAATTAGCAGCTAACGACTAAGCAGGATTAAATATGGATCAGCTAAATAAATACTGGAAACTCGAGGAGCTGGAGCTTGCCCAGGGGCATTAGCTCTGGCTGCCCAGCATTGGTGGAGCCAGGGTGGGGAGGGCAAGGAGACACCCTTCACCTCTCCGGGAATGGACGTCAAATCCACACGCACTCTGCTAGTTCCAATCACCATCTTGGATCATCCTCTCCCACTGACCGTCTCTGACTACTACTCCCACTCACTCCCTCTGCCACTGACTTCCTCTCTCTCCCTCCCCCTCACACCCCCTTCCTCCCCACCTCTCTCCCCTACCCCACTCTCTCTCCCTCCACCTCTCTACTTATCTCCCTCTCTCACTCTGATAATTTTCTTTTCTCTTTCCCACTTCATCGTTCTGTATCCCGCTCCCATCGTCTTCCGCGCTCTAATTCCCAGCCTCCCTCCTCCTCCTCCCTGCCCCGGGGTGGCAGTACTCACATGTACTGAAGCTGGGGACTGTGGATAAAGGCATTCACATCGATGTCCTCCAATCCAGTGTCAGTGATTGTTCTGTAGGGGGATAGAGATGGAGTGTAGGCATTAGAGTGGAGCCCCTTCGATCCTAGCCCAAGGTCCACAGAGTCAAAGTGTACAGATTCTGGGTGCAGCTGCCATCAGCCTGGGTCACTGGAGTGAGCCAGGGTCAGTAACGGTGACTGAGGAGCAATGGGCCCATCAATCTGGAGAGAAACGACCTACCTGTACCCCATCTGGCCATTGCGACTCTTGACCCAGTGCTGACCCGTCACCCATCATGTCTCCTCACCCTCTGAAAGTCCAGACTGTCAGAACCCTTTTTATCTTACACTCAACATCAGTAAGATCAAATAATTGATTGTGGACTTCAGGAAGGGGAAGTCGAGGGAGCACACACTAATCCTCATTGAGGGGTTGGCTGTGGGAAGGTGAATAGCTTCAAATTCCTGGGTGTCAGCATTTCTGAGGATCTAATCTGGGAACAATGTACTCACGCAATTGTGAAGAAGGTATGCCAATGGCTAGACTTCATTCGGAGTTTGAGCAGATTTGATGTATCACCTAATTTCTACAAATGTCCCATGGAGAGCATACCGACTGTTTGTATCACTGCCTGCAATATGGAGGCTCCACTGCCCAGATAAAGTTGCAGAGTGTTGTAAACTCAGCCAGCTCCATCACGGGCACTTGCCTCCCCACCACTGAGGACTTCAAAAGGTGATGCCTGAGAAGGCAGCATCTATCATTAAGGACCCTCACCATCCAGAACAGGCCCTCTTTTCACCATTAGGGAGGAGATACAGGAACTCGCGCTTAACATTTTAGGAACAGCTTCTTCCCCCCAAACGTCAGATTTCGAAAGAGCCTCAAGCTTGCTAGTTTGCTCTCTTTTTGCACTATTTATTTTTAAAGTATTTATAATTGTAACTGAATAATTTTTATGTATCGCACTGTACTGCTCAGACCAACAAATTTTGTGATGTGTCAATGATAATAAACCTGCTTCTGATTCTGGTTTTGAATCTGATCCTGATTGTGATATCACTCCACCACAGTCTGTCACTCTGGAACATCTCACTTTGACACAGTCCTTCACTCTAGGACATCCCTTGTTCTGGATCATCCTGTTACCCCCTCCCTGAAGAAGAAAGAAGAGCTACTGGGGCCACTGGAGAAACTACCACTCCTGGACAGTACAGCCCAGGAACAAGCCCTTCAGCCCAACCATGATGCTAATTTGAACTGCACATCTGCCTGCAGATCCATATCTCTATTTCCTGTCTGTTCATGTGTCTGTCTAAATGTCCATTAAACACCTCTATCTATCTTTCTCCATCATCTACCCCTGACAGCCTGTCGCAGACATCCATCACTCTCTGGGTAAAAAACTTCACCACACATCTCCTTTAAACTCTTCCCCTCTCACCTTAAATGCATGTTCTCTAGATATTTCTACCCTTAAGGAAAGATTCTTACTGTCTACCTTATCTTTGCCCCTCATAATCTTATAAACCTCTACCGGATCTCCCCTGAATCTCTGCGGCAGCAGAGAAAACAACTCAAGTTTGTCTGACCTCTTCTTATAGTTCATGCCCTCAAATCCAGGCAGCATCCTGGAGAACTATCTCTGGACTCTCCAAATTCTCTACATCCTTCCTATAATGAGGAGAATCAGAAATAAACAGTTCTCCAAGTGTGACCTAACCAAACTTTTATGCATGACATCCTGACTTTTATACTCAGTACTCTGTACTCCTTTTTCCACCCTATCCACTTGCGTCGCCACTTTCGAGAAGCTATGGACTTGGACCTCAAGATCCCACTGTACAACAACACTGTTAATAGTCCTGCCCTTTAACAGTGTACTTTCCCTTTACACTTGGCCTCTGAAAGTACAACTCCTCACTCTTAGCTGGGTTAAGCTCCACTGGTCTATATTCCACCGTATCCTTTGACAACCAGCTTTCACTGTCCCTAACTCTGCAAAATTTTGTTTCATCCACAGACTTACTCTTCATCCTATCTCCATTTTCATCCAAGTAATTTATATACTGTACTGTATATCCCAAATGAAAGAGTTCCTAGCACTGATCCTTGTGGAACATCACTGGGAACGGACCTCATGTTCTCTGTATTATTTATTCTTTATTGGCCATTTTCTCTTCTTTTGCACATTGGTTGCTTGTCAGTCATTTATGTATACTTTTTCATAATTTCTATTTTATTTTCTGTCCTGTAAATGCCTGCATGTAAATGTGTCTCATGGTAGTATATGGCAATATACACTGTATGTACCTTGATTTTGAATTTACTCTGAATTTGACACATTAATCATCCTTGTCACCTTCTCCAAATTTCAGACAAAGATCTATGCCAACTGTCCCTAATATACCATTGTTTTCCAAACGTGACTAAATTCAATTCTCCAGAATCTTCTCCAATAACTTCTCTACCACAAGAGTGAGGCTTGCTGGCCTTCAATTTGCTGGATCATCTTTGTTGCCCTTCTTAAACAAATAAACTGTTTTCTTGGATTCTAGGACCTCACCTGTGACTAAAGAGGACACAAAGATTTCTGTCAAAGCCCTAGCAGTCTCTTCCCTTGCCTCTCTCAATAGCCTGGGATGAATCCTGTCAGGCCCTGGGGGTTCCTCCACCTTAATCTTCTTCAATAGACCCAATGCCAGCTCTTTTTTGATCTCAACATGCCCTAGATTGTTCGAATGCCACACATTGATTTTGCTATTCTTCACACTTCTCACCTTGGTGAGTATTATTCAGTATCTCACCTACTTCCTGTAGCCCCAGGCATACATTTCCTCCTCTGTCTCTGAGTGGTCCTACCCCTCCTTCGTTACCTTTTTGTTTTGAACACATATATGAAATGTATTAGGATTTTCCATGATCCAAGGACATTTCCCAGGTGCTTTAATTCTTTCTGAAACTCTGTCCAATTTCAGCTCCCTACTGCACATAGATTTCCTTTTGCTCTTTGACTAGAACATAGAACAGTACAGCACAGGGACTGGCCCTTTGACCCACAATGTTGTGCTCAACCAATTAAATTAGTAATCAAAGGCCAAGTAAACTCATCCTTGTGCCTACACAATGTCCATATCCTTCCAATATCCTCATATTCATGTGTCTTTCCAAACATATGTTGAATATCCCTAATGTATCTGCCTCTACGACCACCTTAGGTAGAGCATTCCAGCACCCACCACTCTCTGTGTAAAATAATCTGCCTCTCGCATCTCTTTTGAAGTGACCTCCTCTTATCTTAAATGCACACCCTCTAGTATTAGACATTTCAACTCTAGGAAAAAGATATTGTCTGTCTACTCTATCTCTGCCCCTCAGAATCTTATAAGCCTTTATCAGATTTCCCCTCAGGCTTCACTGCTCCAGAGAAAACAGCCCAATTTGTCCAACTCTCCATATAGCACATGCCCTCTAATTCAGGCAGTGTCCTTGTAAACTTCTGCACTCTCTGCAAAGCCTCAACGTCCTTCCTAGAATGGAGTGACCAGAACTGCATGAAATACTCCAGTTGCCATCTATCTATAGTTTTATAAAGCTGCGACATAACTTCCTGAATTTTGAACTCAATGTCTTGACTAATAAAGGCAAGCATTCTATTGGCCTTCATTAAAATTATAAGTTTACAACATCTTGTCATCCGAGGTTCCTGAACATTGCTATCTCCAAGAACGAAAGCTCTAGGCAATGCGTACTCCAGTCCAGGTGAGGGACTATTAGGATAATTCCAGAAATGAAAGGGTTACCATACGAGGAACTAATGATGGCTCTGGGTCTGTACTTGCTGGAATTCTGAAGGATGAGGGGAAATCTTATTAAAACCTTTCGAATGTTGAAAGGCCTAGACAGGGCAGATGTGGAAAGGATGTTCCCCATAGTGGGAGAGTCTAGGACATGAGGGCACAGCCTCAAAACAAAGGTGAGGAGAAATTTAAGGCAGGGATTGGGTGTATTTAAGGCAGAGATTGATAGGTTCTTGATTGGACATGGTATCAAGCTTACGGGGAAAAGGCTGGGAACTGGGGTTGAGGAGTGAAGAAAAAGGATCAGCCATGATTGAACGGTGGAGCAGACTCGATGGGCCAGATGGCCTAATTCAGCTCTTATGTCTTATGGTCTTATTATACTGGCGAGGCAAAGGATTATTACTCCCATCCAGGTGAGGATCATTACTCCCTACCAGGTGAGGGATCATTACTCCCATCCAGGTGAGGATCATTACTCCCTACCAGGTGAGGGACTATTATACTGGCCAGGTGAGGGATCATTACTCCTGACCAGGTGAGGAGCTACTGTTACTCTGCACACCATGTGGTCACTCACAGGTTCCTGAGCTTGCTGTAGTACTCCAGGTCGGATGCAGTCAGGCGCTTCAGGCCAGCCTGGCCCTCAATGTAACTGTAAGAGACACAGACATCAGAGGTGGGGAGTGATGCCATTCAGTGAGCCCTCCCCCACCCTGCTGAACACCGCACCGAGCTTCTCGGCTCTCCCAAACCCACAGTCAGTGGTGAATGTTTTGACCAGCACATGTGCTTAATCTCATATGATTGCAGCCACACATATGCACAACTGTGTCCTGGAACACAAGTCTCTCTCTCTCTCTCTCTCTCTCTCTCTCTCTCTCTCTCTCTCTCTCTCTCTCTCTCTCTCTCCCTCTCCCTCTCCCTCTCCCTCTCTCTCTCTCTCTCTCTCTCTCTCCTCTCTCTCTCTCTCTCATGCACGCACACAAAGCCATGCACATACACAGACATGTATGCATTGATGTACAGAGCACACACGGACATACAGACATACATGCAGATTTGTGATAAATGATACACATACACAGAGGAGAGTTTTTGTTGTTTTTGTCATTTGTGTTGTTCTGCTGAACAGTGAGGGCATGCTGTGTTGCCGCTGGAAATTGTGGCAACACTGCAGTCTTCTCCAGCACAGTCTTAGGCTGAATTGGTTGTTAACATACAGTGAAAAATGTCATTGGAGTTTTGATGTACATGTCATAGATAAATCTGAATCTGAACACTCATACACATACTAACATACACACACACAAACATGCACGTGAACACATGCACATGCCATACATACACACAAACACATGCAGTCGCATGACATGCACATAAATATACACATGTACACTCACACGCATACACATACGTGCCTGGACACACTGACACATGTTTCCAGCCCCATGTACAACCTCCTGCTTGGCTTCCTCTCGAAGCTGGGACGAGACCCTGGGGAGACTGCTGTGGTGGCATGTAGTGTCAGCATGTGGAGGCCTGCTTAATGGCCTCTCCTCTTGTAAGGGGCATCCCCTGGGTTTGCTCATTTGCCAAGCCGCCTGCACTATGCCAGCTGGTGACAGCACTTGTGACCCAAGGTGGGGCTGCTAACATAGGGGTGAGCAGGGCAAGGAGGTGACGCGTGAACCCAGTACACATGAACCATGAATTGAAGAGGAGAGGTTCCTCTCCCATATCCCACAAAGAGAGGGTAAGTGGGCGGGGGGTTAGTCATTCCCTAGTCTGTGGGTGAAGGACACTGGGCAAAAAGGCTGGTGTATTCTCCCCCACTTCCTTCCTCTTGGAGAGAGGGGTTCAGCCCTCTAGAGCCCAATGAAGCTGGGTCACAGGGAACCAGAGAGTGATAGTGAGCAGGAACCCTGGCAGATTGCCTCTCTCTGGATTGTGTTTAGGTGTTTGTAAAGTAGGAGGGTTGTAGGGGCTGCGGAGAGGAGCAGGGGCCAGAGGGTGTCATGGAGAGGGTGAAGATCTGGGACCGGATCTCCATATCCCCACACCCCTCCCTATCTCTGGTTCAAATACTCATCTCCATCCTCTCTACCCCTCAGATTTCACCCTCCCTATTAACCTGATCTGACTGCTCTGTTACCAGCAGCCCTGCCTTAAACTGTCCAGGTCCCAAGCTCTGGAATTTCTTCCTTATCCTCCCAGCCTCTCTGCCCTACGTGCTCATTCCTGAACACACCTTTGTGGGACCCCTGTTCCTCCCCAGCCGGTCAGGACACCCTGTTGCAACCTTAGGCATCTTCCTGCGTTGTTGCAGCTGCGGGGACCACGGCGTTGCTGGTCAGAGGAGAGTAACTATGCCGCTTCCTGCAGTCTCCAGGGCGAGGTTTTGGGGGTAATGGCCTACTGGTGCAAAGCCGCTACCCAGGGTGAACCACGGAGACCGGGGGGGGGGGGGGGAGGGATGTGTGGGTCTGAGGCTGATGGGGATCTGGGTGGGGGGAGAGCTGTACCTGTACTCACATCTCAGTTACGTTGGCTCTCTCGTCCGGGTCCAGGAAGGGGAAACCCTCACCCACGCCAGCCTCAGTGCACTCGACCGAGGTGGGAGAGCACTTGCAGTGGGTGGGACAGGCAGCCACGTTCCAACGGCACAGCAGAGGCAGCAGTATCAACTGAACCAGGGTCCTGGGACGGAGAGAGCGGCCCATTCTCAGCTCCCCACCCAAAGGGACACAGAGTGTGGGGGAGCGGGGAGGGAAGGAGGGAGAGGGAAGGAGAGAGAGGGAGGGGGAGAGGAAGAGAGTAGAGATGGAGGGGAAGAAAGAGAGTGACAGGGAATGGGAGAGAGACAGAGAGAAAGACAGAAATAGGAGAAGGAGGAAGAGGGAGGAATAGAGGGGGAGAGAGAAGGGAGAAGAGGGTTCAAATATCAGAGATGGGGAGAGAGGACAGAGATGGAAAGGGGGTGAGGGAGAGGGAAATAGAGAGGGAAGTGTGAAAGATAAAGGAGAGAACAGAAAGAGATTGTATGGGGGAGAGAGGGTGAGAGAGAGAAACAGACAGAGACAGAGAGTGTGTATCACATCGGGAGAAGAGGCAGCAGCAGTAGAGGAGAGAGGGAGGGCAGGAGAGAGTGGCAGAGAGATTGAGAGGGGGACGGAGAGTGGAAAAGGGAGAGAGGGGTAGGGTGCGAGACTCCTGGAGGCAGAGAGAGTCACACAGGGGTGGAGGGAAAGTGAAAGGGGCCAGAGAGAGCGGGAGGGAGACGGCTGGTCACTTCACATTCCGGGCTCCGCTCTGTTCCTGGACTGTCAGAGGGGCAGCTCTTAAAGGCAAGTGTGCAAATTAAAGGGATGTTCCCTCCGGAGCCTTCGTGCTCCCTAGCGTCTGTAACCTGTCGAAGATTGCTGTGTGTGTTTTGACAAATAGATTTACACAGTGAGGGAGGGGGCGAGCATTGGGCAGCTCTCCGAGTTAATGTAGCCAGCCACGATAATTGCGATGAGCCATTATAGATTTTCCGACAGAATTCCCAGTGTGAACATACCTTTTCTCTCTCGCCGATGCCGGCGGCTTCCAGCTCGGGCTCCGGTACCGGGTGGGGGTGCAGGTGGAGCCGAAAGTCGGAGGGGGTTACACAGACAGGGAGGATGTAGGGGTCGGGGTGGGGGTCACACAGGCAGGGGAGGGAGATACGGGCGGGGGGGGGAGTGTTACAGAGACGGAGAATATTGTAGAGATCGGAGGGGAGGGTTACAGAGATGTGGAGTGGTGTAGGGGCTGGAGGGGTTACGAGATGGGGTGTGGTGAATTATTCAACGTGTACTTGGCCGACACTTTCAGTTATAGGTGCTGTGACACAGGAACAGTGAACAGTGAGAAGGAAGGAGCGAAGCTTTCAGAGAATAACGTTGGTAGTGAGAGTGAGAGGGGGTAAGGAAGTGAGGAAAGGGGAATGGACGAAACGAGAGGCTGTAGATTCTCAGGGCTAAAGTATGTCTCTGGCCAACAAGTTAAGGGGAGTGGCGCTCCCTGTAAACGACTAGGTTGTCACACCCTGAGCATCTTCACTGGAGCCCTGGGGGTCCCGGAGCGTTCACACAAAGCTTGCTTTTGTCGTCAATAAATGTGTCCGATCATTGGATACTGGACAGTGTTGGGATGACAGGATAGAGAGATCTTCACCCTGTGGCTAATCTCCCCCCCCGCCCCCCGAGTGTATCATGGAACAGTGTAGAGAGAGCTTCAATCTGTGTCTCTGGGACTATGTGATGGGGTGGTGTGGACAGGTTGATGGGACCATGTAGTCTGTGTGATGGTACAATGCAATGGAACTGTGTGGACTGTGACCGGAGAGTGTGATGAGATGGTATGGACTGTGTGATGGGATAGTTTGGATTATGTGATGGGACAGTATGGACTGTGTGACTGGGGAGTGTGATGGGACGATGTTGAATGTGCGAAGGGCTGGTGTGGAGTGTGTGACAGGATGGAGTTTACAGAACAGTGTGATGGGACTGTGTGATGCGATGGTGTAGACTGTGTTACGGGAAGGTGTGATGGAACGGTGTGGACTGTGTGATGGAATGGTGTAACGGGACTATGTTGATTGTGTGACTGGTTGGTGTGATGGGATGGTGTGGACTGTGTGATGGGTTGGTGTGACAGGACGGTGTGGAGAATATAATGATACAGCACAGGAAAAGACCCTTCAGCCCACAATGACCTTGCTGACCATATTGATAAATTAACTTACTTCTCCCTGTTAATGATCATTATCCCTCTGTTCAAATGCTTCCTAAACACCTTCATCATATCTGCTTCCACCACACCTGGCAGTGTACTTTAGCCACTCACCATTCTCTGTGTAAAAACTTGCCCCTCACATCTCCTTTAAACATCGGCCCCTCTCACCTTAAAGCTGTGTTGTCAAGTATTTGACATTGTCACCTTGGGGAAGACTCTGACTGTGCAATCTGTGCATGCCATAATCCTATCAGCTTCTATATGACTTGCCACAGCCCACCCCCAACCCCCAATCCTCCACTGTTACGGAACAAACAATCCAACCCCTCCCCTTATAACTAACACTACCATACCCTCTAATCCAGGCAGCATCCCAGAGAACACCCTCACCAGATCTTCCACATTCTTCCTGTAATGGGGTAACCAGACCTGCACACGATACTCCAATACTACAGTGTGACTTCCTGAGTCTTCTACTCCACACCCATCCAATGAACGGTGTGGTGTAGGGTGTGTCAGTGTCACAGTGAGGGGTGTAGGGTGTGTCAGTGTTACAGTGAGGGGTGTAGGGTGTGTCAGTGTTTCAGTGAGGGGTGTGAGGTGTGTCAGTGTTACAGTGAGGGGTGTGGGGTGTGTCTGTGTTACAGACAGAGGGGTGCGGGGTATGCAGGTGTTACAGTGAGGGGTGTGGAGTGGATCAGTGTTACAGTGAGGGGTGTAGGGTGTGTCAGTGTCACAGTGAGGGGTGTAGGGTGTGTCAGTGTTTCAGTGAGGGGTGTGAGGTGTGTCAGTGTTACAGTGAGGGGTGTAGGGTGTGTCAGTGTTACAGTGAGGGGTGTGAGGTGTGTCAGTGTTACAGTGAGGGGTGTGGGGTGTGTCAGTGTTACAGTGAGGGGTGTGAGGTGTGTCAGTGTTACAGTGAGGGGTGTGGGGTGTGTCAGTGTCACAGTGAGGGGGTGTGAGGTGTGTCAGTGTCACAGTGAGGGGTGTGGGGTGTGTCAGTGTTACAGTGAGGGGTGTGGGGTGTGTCAGTGTTACAGTGAGGGGTGTGGGTGTGTCAGTGTTACAGTGAGGGGTGTGGGGTGTGTCAGTGTTACAGTGAGGTGTGTGAAGTGTGTCAGTGTTACAGTGAGGGGTGTGGGGTGTGTCAGTGTTACAGTGAGGTGTGTGAAGTGTGTCAGTGTTACAGTGAGGGGTGTGGGGTGTGTCAGTGTCACAGTGAGGGGTGTGGGGTGTGTCAGTGTTACAGTGAGGTGTGTGAGGTGTGTCAGTGTTACAGTGAGGGGTGTAGGGTGTGTCAGTGTTACAGTGAGGGGTGTAGGGTGTGTCTGTGTTACAGACAGAGGGGTGCGGGGTATGCAGGTGTTACAGCGACAGTGTGGAGTGGATCAGTGTTACAGTGAGGGGTGTAGATTGTGACAGCTTTACAATGTGCGGGATGTGTTATTACAGGGAGTGGTATACAGTACTTACTAGTGTTGACATGGAGACGCTCTTGTTGTTGTGTGTTTGTTGAACTGTTTTGCAGGAGTGCAAGAGGTGACATGTTTGGATGGTTTGAGCTCGAATTTAATGCTTGTTATCAATTATTAATTGGATAATCATTACAGGCGGGTCATCTTGCAGAAAGGGTCAGGAGACAGATGTATATTGCTGGGCCTCTCTCCCCACTCTAATGGCCTGAGCCATCTATAATTAGCCGGAATGGAGAGAGCTGCAGCCGTTCCAGGGCTTGTGGCCAGCTGCCTCCCTCAGCTGGAGAGCGAGTGCAGTCAAAGACTGACTCCTGCTCAGCACTGCCCCATCCCGATCATGATCCCGGTCCCAGCTTCCATGCCAGTCCTGATCCCTATCCAAATCTCGATCCCAGTCTTCATTCCAGTCTCCATCCCACTCCGCTTCTCCCATAGGGAACTCCACTGACACCTCCCTACACTCCTTTTAATATCCCAGGGCAAGCAGTCATCTAGGAACAGAATGGTTTGGGACCCAACTAGAAGGGTTTATGGAGGCTGGGGAGGATATTCCGATCTGGTTCAGCTGAAGGCTGGTCTGGAGTGGGTGGGAACGGAAGGGGAGAGGCTGGAGAAGCCTTCCACTGACTCAGACACCTCCTGCCCCACTGTCAGGGTTTTACCCACTGACCATTGTCCATCTGTGTACCTTGCTCCCGAAAATAGTGGATGGATGCAGTCCTAGGCTACCCCACACAGGGGATCAGAGGAGTGAAGGTTTAGGCAAGGTTCCTACTGGGACAGCTGCCAGATGCAGGTGGGGAGCAGCGTGCCCCTCCGCCGGATGCGGCAGAGGACCAGGGCAAGGACGGACATACATCCCTCTCCTCCCATACCACCTGCCCGGACAATGTGGTGACTCACGAACCAGGATGGTCACTTGCAGCACACAAGCACAGCAAGATCCCAAGGGCAGCACTGCCTTAAGAAGACAGAAGCAGAATTAGGCCATTCGGCCTACCGAGTCTACTCCCTCATTCTAACAAGGTAGGTTTGTTTTCCCTCTCAATCCCAACTCTCCTGCCTTCTCCCGGCAACATTTGACGCCGTACTAATCAAGAACTTAGAGAACCTTTCAATCTCCGCTGTAAATATACCCAAGGACTTGACCTCCACAGCCGTCTGTGGCAATGAATTCCACAGATTCACCACCCTCTGGCTAAAGAAATTCCTCCTCATCTCTATTCTAAAGGGATGGCCCTCTATTCTGGTCTTAGTCTTCCCCACTATTGGAAACATCCTCTCCACGTCCACTCTATCTCTGCCTTTCAATATTCTGTAGATATACGGTCTTATTTCCGACATATGTCGTAGAATTTGTTGTTTTCTGGCAGCACCACAGGGCAAGGCCAATTACTATCAGTTACAAACTAAATAAATAGTGCGAAAAAGCCCATGGCTGCTTGGATTTAGGGACATCTCCTGGGGTTGGAGTAGAACATGAAGTAATATCTTTGCTTATTACGGAGAACTCGTGCTCTCAACATGAATTTCATTTGCAGTTTGTCTTTTTTTTGCTTGGTTGGTTGTGTTTTGTTTGTTGATGTATGTTTTTTTCGAAAAATTATATCGCTTTTTTTTCCCTGCATATGCCTGCAAGAAAATAAATATTATTATAAAATTATTCCAGTCGCCACGGTAATGTAGCGGTTACTGCGATGCTACTGCAGCTCGGGACGTTCCGAAGTTCGGAGTTCAATTTCGACGCGGTCTGTAAGGAGGGTGTATGTTGTTCCCGTTACTGCATGGCTTTCATCCAGTGGCTCCGGTTTCTTCCCACAGTCCAAAGAAATAGGTTAAGAGTTCATTGCAAATTGTTCTATGATTACACTAGTGTTAAGTAGGTGGTTTGTTGGACACTGAGGACGAGAGCGGAAGGCGAGTGGGTGTTCAATGCCATCTGCCTGCATTTGACCAGTCTCTCCCTTCCCTTCTCGCTTGTTGCTGCCAGAGGAAGGTGCCTGTGTTCGATTGTTCTCTTTCTCCCTCTCACTGGATGCTGCCGAACAATGGCACTGGAG
This sequence comes from Hemitrygon akajei, assembly GCF_048418815.1. Taxonomy (NCBI): domain Eukaryota; kingdom Metazoa; phylum Chordata; class Chondrichthyes; order Myliobatiformes; family Dasyatidae; genus Hemitrygon; species Hemitrygon akajei. The sequence continues at coordinate 100,659,403 of NC_133134.1, read as the reverse complement.
TTTTGGGTCTTGGGCAAGGTTTAATCAACGCGGTTTGTGGATTGGACTCCGTAGCTCATTTTATGATGTGTTTCTGTGTTCTGTTCTCTCCTCTTTTGTGCGATTTTAATGGGGGCGGACTGGCTTTGTACTCAACTAACGACACAACACTAAACAGCTGGGCTCAGCTGAACGGAACATTTCTAGAGTTTTTCAATGACTCTGTGCTTTGGTGTTTGGCACTCTGCTTCTTGCTTGTTTTTTGCAGTGTGCACAATTTGTTGTTTTTTGTGCCATGGGGTTTGATGCTTTTCTTTGACGGGTACCATGGTTTTACTTCGTTTTGTGGCTCTCTGTGGGAAGACAAATCTCAGGGTTGTATACTGCATACATACTTTTGATAATAAATGTACATTGAAAAAGTGCACATAAAGACTGACAAACTACCAACATGTAAAAGACAGCAAACTGTGAAAATACAAAGAAACAGACAGATAGACAGACTGACAGATAAATAAATACCGAGAACCTCAGTTGCAGGGTCTTTGAAAGTGAGCCTATAGGTTGTGGAATAGTTCTGTGTTGGGGTGAGTGAAGTTATCCATTCCGGTTCAAGATTCTATTGTTTCAAGTAGAACATGAAGTAATATCTTTGTTTATTACAGAGAACTCGTGCTCTCAACATGAATTTCATTTGCAGTTTGTCTTTTTTTTGCTTGGTTGGTTGTGTTTTGTTTGTTAATTTTTTTTTCTAAAAATTATATCGCTTATATATATAACTGTTCCTGAACCTACTGGTGAACCTAAGGCTCCTGTACTTCCATCCAGATAGCAGCAGCGAAACGAGAGCATGGCCTGGATGGCGGGGGCATTTGATAATGGATGATGCTTTCTAGTAGCAGCGCTCCTTTGTAGTTGTGCTCAGTGGCAGGGAGGGTTTTGGCTATGACAGACTGGGCTGTATCCACTAATTTTGTAGGCATTTCTGTTCATGTACGTTGTTTCTGTATAAGGCCGTGATGCAATCAGTCAGGTTACTCTCCTCTGTGCATCTATAGAAGTTTGTTAAAAGTTTTGATGCCATGCAGAAACGGTGCAAACTTCTCAGAAAGTAGAACTGCCATGCTTTCTTTGTAATGACCCTTATGTGCTGGTTCCAGGACAGATCCTCTGATATGATAACGCCAACAGAATTAAAGTTACTAAGCTATTCCATCTCCAAACCTCTAATGAGGACTGGCTCATGGACCTTTGGCCATGCCGTCTTCTCATTACTACCATCTGGGAAGGGGTTCAGGAGCCCAAAGACACACACTCAACATTTTAGGAACAGTTTCTTCCTCTCCACCCCCACCAGCAGAATTCTGAATGGTCCATTAACATGATCTTTTTTGTTTTCTTTTTGCACTATTTAAATATAATTCTTATTGTAATTTGCTGTATTTTTAATGTACTGAACTGTACCTCTGCTGCAAGACAACAAACTTCATAACATACTGTGTGTCAGTGATATTAAACCAGATTCTGATCTTGAAAATCTCAGAGAAAGATCCGGGCTCTTTAAATGCAATGCAAGTAACATCTGTCACAAGATCGAGGAATTAGTGAGACAAATTAAAATAACTAGGAGCCTTCTAATGGCCATTTTAGAGCTGTGGTTGCAAACTGACCAATGTTGGGAATTAAGCATTCTCGGACACTTTGGGAAAGGACAGTAAAGAGGAAATGATGGCTGGTCCTGATATCACAGGGTGGGATGTGACAGAGGGGAGCAGGGATCCCAATCTAGATAACCAGTCTGGAGAAAGATACAACAGAGTACGGAGCAGAAGGTGTCCAGACCAGGGAACAGCAGTGGGGATAAATGGCATAAAAGAGACTAGAAAATGCAGCCGGAAAGGGGAACCCTGGACCAGGCAAACTGATCCAGGAGTAACCGTGCAGAGGGGAGGGGATGGCGGCTGCGGTAGCGTATTGGTTAGTGCAATTCTTTACAGCGACAGCGGTCGAGGCTCGATTTCAGCCGCTGTCCTGTGAGGAGTTTCTACGTTTTCCCCGGGACTGCGTGGGTTTCCTTCTGGTGCAGCGATTTTCTTCCACATAAAGATTAAACATTATTTGTCACATGCACTTTGAAACATACAGAACCCACGACAAAAACATTCTGAGGATGTGATGTTCCAGACTTTTAATACCATCCCATCCTACAGAATGCACAGGAGAGACGCCCGCACTCGCATGGTTTGTGGCTCAGGTCACCGTGTGCAGCAAGCAAGTGTCCTCAAGCTACACCTCGCAACTCACTACCCCCAATTCTAATCGGATGTCTTCGGAATGTGAGAGAAGCCCGGAGGCATATGGGTCAGGGGTAATAGGTGATGTGCTTGCTGTGCTGGCGCTGGAAACGTGACCACACTAGCGGGCTGCCCCCAGCACATCCTCGGACTGTGTTGGAAGACCTGACAGAGAGAATCGAAAGAAAGACAGGTGAAGAAATTCAAAAGGAAGGAGGGAAATGAGATAGAGAGAGAGAGAGAGAGGGAGAGAGGAAGGGTGGGAGGGAGGGAAAGTGCGAGAGAGGAGAGAAAGAAAGAAAGAAAGAAAGAAAGAAAGAAAGAAAGAAAGAAAGAAAGAAAGAAAGAAAGAAAGAAAGAAAGAAAGAAAGAAAGAAAGAAAGAAGGAAAGAAAGTGAGTAAGAGCGAGGGAGAGAAAGAAAGAAGAGAAAGAAAAGGACCGAAAAGAACAGTCCCTGACTGTTGACCGGAGCCGCAGCTGCGATCTCTGCTCCTCTCCTGCCCTCTGCTGGGCTCCCCGATCAGCATCAGAGGCATAGAGAGGATCTCCAGGAACCTTCCACAGAAGGGCCGGCGGCAGATCCCTCCATGGAGGATATAATTGAACCAGCCGAGTTTGCGCCACAGGCGTACATCAGTCAGAATCGGTTTTCTGATGTTAATTCCGGATAATTAACTGGCATCAATTAGCTGCAGTGGTGGAATTTATACCCAGGTCTCAGGTATATTCTTCACCACCTCACCCCCTGTGTGAACTGGTCCATGAACCCAAGGTGGGGGAAGGGGCGTCATTCTCCTGGGCATACTGGAGGGCGGGATTGTGACTCTCCAGGCTGGGGACACTGGAATGACGCTGGAACCCGGAACAGCGCTGGAGTCCCGGTGAAAGGTCTTGGGCCGAAAGGTTGACTGTTTCCCCTCCACAGACACTGCCTCCTGTTGAATTCGCTTAGCGTTTTGTGTGACCTGCGGGTCAATGTGGTACTTCTCAGAAATCAGTCATCCAGGCAGACTGACTTGTTCTGGGGGAAGGAGGAGGCGTGCAGATATGGGAGATGCAGTTTTCAGCTACAGTTTACTTTTTAAACATGTAAATGCACCTTATTATTGGTTGAATTATTTTTGGTAATATTTTATATGTGTGACTTACATGCACTGTGTTGTGCATCTTGGCTCATAGGAACATTGTTTCGTATGGTGGTATCCAGTTGAATGACAGAAACTGAACATGAACTTAAATTGTTGAAGACAATGAACATTGTGATGCAGAAGGTGTTAGCACAAAAATAAAGCACAATCAGAGATAGGTCCGTGGTAATGCGGGAGGTGGAGTCTCTTCCACCCGTTAGAGATCTTTATCAGGGGCTCTTGGCATTGTTAATGATCCCTCCCAACCGTCCAGCAATCTCTTTGATCAGCGACCAACAGGCAGGAAGTACAGTACTGTAGTATTAGGACAAGAACCTTTAGCATAGGAGACAGTTTCTTCCCCCAGGCTCTGCTCAACTCCCTGCCGTCAACCATAGCGTTACACTGTGTACTTTTTAACTTATGTCATATATGCATCTTATTATTTGCTAATTTATTTGTACCAATATTACTTTATGTGTTACGTGTGTGAGTTATATGTACTGTGTTGTGCACTTTGGTCTGGAGGAATGTTGTTTTGTTTTGTAGTATACATGAATATGGATGAATGACAATAAAACTAACCGTGAACTTGGGAGGTGACGGATGTTGGAATCTGGAGCAACACACAAGATAGTGCAGGAACAGTAGATCAGACTATCTGTGGGAGCAAGTAGACAGTAGGTCTCCATTTCTTGGACTGCGCCCAATCAATGAGCTCGACAAGAAGGTACGTTTTCACTTAGGTTTGCAGCTGAAGATTAAGAAGGCAGCACTTTGCGACAGTTTTTAGGAGTTGGATTGCGCCCAGTCAGTGAATAGGATTTGTTAGAAAGAGCGAATAAAAATAAGGCAGGAGCAAGCAGTGTGGCCATTGTGTGAGTGGGGTATGATGCGAGTAGGCCAATGCTGGAGATGCCATTGTGTGAATGGAGTGGATTTGGCTCATCAGGCTTGGGTGGAGTAAGTATCTGGTAAATTTCTTCTTCGTCTTCTTTATTCCTCATCTGTAAGGGCACAGTTAGTGCAGTGTGAATGGCTCCAGGGGCAGTGTTTTGCTCTGTATGTGAGGCGTGGGAATTCTGGAAGGCTGCACGTCTCCCAGATGACCACATCAGCAACAGGTGCACGATATGTAGCTCCTTAGAGAGTGTGTTAAGGAATTGGAGCAGAGGCTCAGTGCTCTTCGGCTCATACAGGAAACTGAGGAAGTGATAGGTAAGCGCTACAGAGAGGTAGTCACCCATGGGTTGCAGGAGACAGGTAACTGGACAACTGTCAGGAGAAGCAAGGGAAATGGGCAGCAAGTGCGGAGTACACCTATGCCAGTTCCCCAGTTCCCCTTGATAATAATATACAACTTTGGATACTGTTGGGGGGGAAGTTGTAGTTTGTAGTGACCGGTCTTTAGCATTGAGTCTGGCGTTGTGGCTCAGAAGGGTACAAAAGAGAAGAGGATTGCAAACACGAGGAAATCTGCAGATGCTGGAAATTCAAGCAACACACAAAAAATGCTGGTGGAATGCAGCAGGCCAGGCAGCATCTATAGGGAGAAGCACTGTTGACGTTTCAGGACAAAGGGTCTCGGCCCTATAGATGTTGCCTGGCCTGCTGTGTTCCACCAGCATTTTGTGTGTGTTGCTTGAAGAAGATTGCAGTGGTTATAGTCAGAGGAATAGAGATGAGATAGACACCCTGATTATATGTTGCCTCCCAAGTACCATGGTCAGGAATGTCTCAGACTGGGTCCACGGCATTCTAAAGGGGACGGGTGAGCAGCCTCAGATATTGGCACCCATGACACGTTGGTACATATTGGCATCAATGACATAGGTAAGCAAGGCAAGGAGGCCCTGAAGATAGATTTTAGAGAGCTAGGTAGAAGGCTGAATAACAGGACCTCCAGGATAGTAATCTCTGGATTGCTGTCTGTGCCACGCGCCAGTGAGAGCAATAGGTTGCTTTTGCAGATAAATTCGTGGCTCAGGAATTGGTGCAGAGGGCAGGGTTTCACATTTATGGATCATTGGGATCTCTTCTGGGAAGGTCTGGCCTGTACAAAAGGGATAGATTGCACCTGAACCCGACGGGGATAAAAATTTCCTTGTGGGCAGATTTGCTAGGGCTGTTCAGGAAGGTTAAAACTAATTTGGTAGGGGAATGGGAACTGGATTGATAATGCTGATAGGTTGGGGCTAAGAGGGAAAATGAGGGAATAGCGGAGCAGACTTGATGGGTCAAATGGCCTACTTCTGCTACTGTATCTTATGGTCTTATTTGCCTCTCCAGACGCTGCCTGCCCCCTCAGTTCCTCCAGAATGGAAGTGTAGTTGGTCTGGGCGAAAGGGAGACTCAGGATGAAGCCAGCAGAAGTAGCGGATGAGGGTTCAATTGCAACATTTATATTTTGACAAGTACATGAAGAGGAGGCTGAGGTCCAGATACTGGTCGATGGGACTTGGTAGAATTACAGATCGGCACGGACTAGTTGGGCTGAAGGACCTAGTTTTGAACTGCTCTACATCTCCATGTCCTGGGATGACAACTGGTCCGCTGATTCTAACTTACGGAGAGAAATTGGACATAGAATCCATTGGCCAAAGCCACTCCACGCCCCCTGCAGCAAATTCACCACTGACCAACCTGAAACAGCGGGAAAAGAAATTATTGATGCAGGGTTTCGACTCAAAATGTCGACATTTCCTGTCCTCCTACAGATGCTACTCGACCCGCTGAGTTCCTCAGCAGAATATGTCTGCTCCAGATTCCAGCGTCCTTAACTTCTCTGGTGCCTCCGTCAGAATTTCTTCAGTGTCAGAAGCAGAGTAGGGTTTAAACTGCTTTGCTGTGGAAGCGGTGACGAACATGGAATCAGTTTGGAATCGGTCAGATAATCCCTGTTGTGTTATATTGCACCAGGCGCACATGGAGGCTGCAGAGAAAATAGAGAAACTCGGACCACTAGGCGGGGCTGCTGCCTCCCGGCACAGAGACCCGAGGTTCATCATTTTGTCGTGGTGGAGAGGCTTGGTGAGTTTGTGAAATTTCGAGAGAGATGCCGCCTGGAGTTTAGCTCCTGGTAGGGTCACCCACGGCGGCAAGGTGAAGGGCGAGGTTCCAGCCAAAGAACAATCTAACCAAAATTTCACCGGTGGAGCGAGAAGACGATACATCACAACGGTGATAAAGACGGAGGAAGGACACGGCAGTGTTGATTCTAGAGATGAGGGGGTAGACTATCAGGAGAGATTGAGTCGCCTGGGACTGTACTCGCTGGAATTCAGAAGAATGAGAGGAGATTTTATAGAAACGTATAAAATAGAAAGTGATAGATAATACAGAGGCAGGGAAGTTGTTTCCACTGGTAGGTGAGACTAGAACTAGGGGACAGCCTCAAAATTCGCGGGGTAGATTTAGGACTGAGATGAGGAGGAACTGCTTTTCCCAGAGAATGGTAAATCGGTGGAATTCTCTGCCCAGTGAAGCAGTGGAGGCTACCTCAATTAATATGTTTAAGACAAGGTTGGACAGATTTTTGCATAGTAGAGGAGTTAAGGGTTATAGGGAAGAAGCAGGGAGGTGGAGATGAGTCCATGGCCAGATCAGCCATGATCTTATTGAATCAGGCTCAGCGGGCCAGATGGCCTACCCCTGCTGTGTAGGGTCCCCAGTGGTATTGCACTCCATGCTACTGGACCCTGGCCTCGATCTGTCAGGGACCGTGTAGTGACAACCCATGGATCAACCTCACCACGATAAACGAAGTTATACACAGGCTTGACAACCGCTGGGGACTGAACGCTATCTGTGTGGAGTCTACACGTCATTCTTCGTGTGACCCTGTGGCCCCGTCCCCAACAACTTCCTTCCACATACTAGTGATATGCGGTGGGCTGGCAAGCTACCCCAGAGTGACAGAAACTAGGGGAGTGGGTGAGAAAGTGGAAGAAGTTACACGGAAATAGGATTGCTTTGGAGCCGGCATCGATTTGATGGGTTGAATGCTTGTCCTTTTGCCTCAGATTGATTTTTCAGCTATGTCTCCCTTAATATCCAGAAATCTGCCAGTTTCTGAATTCCAGCATGGGGCCTCCACAGAAATAACTCCAAAGGCTACCTTTCTCCTCAGTCTGGAGTGAACGCGTCTTTGGTCCTAGACTCCTGAACAGGGTGAAATCACCTCCCTGCTCTCCGTCAAGTTCTGTACAAATTTTCAGTATGATTTCTCATCCTTCTAAACTAGAGAGTACAGTCTCCTCCCTGTGAATGGTGAATCTTGTCTCTAGAGGAGGCACACCCCTCCTTGGATAGGGCGATCAGAACTTTCCACAACACCCCAGTCTAGTGTCCGCACTACTTTTTACAAATGCATGTACTTCTTTACTCTTCTATTAAATTCTTTCATTGTAACACATGATTCAGGAACAGCTTCTTTCCCTCTGCCAACCGATTTCTGAATGAACACTGAACACGTGAACGTTATCTCCTATTTCCTTGAAATTTTTTCTTTTTCTTATTTAACTATTTAAAATATATACTTACTGTAATTCACAGTTTTTCTCTATTATTATGTATTGCATTGTACTGCTGCCGCAAAGACAACAAATTTCATGACAACACACACAAAAAGCTGGAGAAACTCAGCAGTTCAGGTAGCATCATTGGAAAAGAGTAAACAGTCGACGTTTCGGTCCGAGTTCCTTCATCAGAACTGGAGAAAAAGGATGGGAAGTCAGAGTAAGAAGGTGGTGGTAGGGGAGAAAGAAATACAGGGACAGGTAAAACCGGGAGGTTTTAGGTTTTAAAAATAGGTAAAACAGAGAGAGTAAAGAGCTGTGAAGTCAATCGGTGAAAGAGATAAGGGGAATCTGTTAGGACAGAAGGCCATGGAAGAAAGGGAAGGGGGAGGAGCTCCAGAGGGAGGTGATGGGCAGGTAAGGAGATAAGGTGAGAGGTGTAGTGTAGGTAGCTGTGAGAGTCAGTGTGTTTATAAAACACATCAGCAGATAAGCTGTTTCCAGAGATAAAGACAGAAAGATCAAGTAGGAGGTGGAAGGTGTTGGAAATGAACCAGGTAAATTTGAAGGCAGGGTGGAAGTTGGAGGCAAAGTTGATGAAGTCGACGAGCTCCACATGGGTGCAGGAAGCAGCATCAATGCATTCATCAATGTAGAGTTGGAACCGTCTATGTAGCTGACAAAAAGGCAGGCATAGCTGGGACTCATGTGGATGTCCATTTCCATATCACATGTCAGTGATACTAAACCTGATTCTGAATTATCACTCTTCTTGCCTTCCTAATGGCCTTCAACGACAAGTGTACCTGAGCTCTCACCATTACTTGTGTCCAGGAACACCCTGGTCCCCGAATGGCAACAACATTTGATCTCTTAACCAGTTTAGAAACATTCTGCTCTAGGCACCAGTGGGGTGACACAGTACTGCAGTTATTACAGGGCCAGTTCAACTCTGCCAATGTCTGTAATGAGTTTGTATGTTCTTTTGTGACCATGTGGGTCTTTGTGTGCTCCAGTTTTACATTCCAAAGACGTACGGGTTAAGTTGTGTGCACTTGCAGGCTGCCCTCAGCACATCCTCAGGCTGTGTTGGTCATTGATGCAAATAACACATTTCACTGTATGTTTACATATAAAGCTAAATCTCGTATTTTTCCACATTAGGTACTGTTTTCTATGTTTTCGCCCACTTCTGTAGTTCCTCTATATCCCCCGATTCTGCCCCCAACCCCTGTGCATTAATTCCGTATTGCCCGTAACCTTGGAATGAAGACACATGGTGCCAGCAGCAGGAGCCCAACAGTTAATCCCCGTGGGACCCAGGAGTCACAGCCAGAAAATACAGGTATCATTGAGGAGGCAGAGTGGGGTGGAGGTTGGAGGGGTGACCTAAGGATTCTGCTCAGATGCACCAGGGTCAGGATCACATCCAAATCCTTCAACAGCCAGACCAGAATTTCGTGCAGTACGAAAGTATGGTTAGAATACATTTGGAATATTGTGTTCAGTTCCTGTTGTCATTATGGGAAGGACATGAAAGCTTTAGAGAGGGTGCAGAGGAGATTTACCATGATGCTGCCTGGATTAGAGAGCATGTCTGATGAGGATAGGATGAATTGGGGCTTTTCTCTTTGGAGCAAAGGAGGATGAGACATGACTTTTTAGAGGTGTATAAAATCGTAAGGGACATAGATAGAGTGGACAGTCAGTGACTTTTTCCCCAAGTGGAGCTGGCTAGTACCAGGGGGCATAATTTCAAGTTGGTTGGAAGAAAGTATAGGAGGAATATAGGGTAGGTTTTTACACAGAGTGATAGGTGCATGGAACATGCTACCAAGAGTGGTAGTAGAGACTTCTACATTGAAGACTCTTAGTTATGCACATGGATGACAGACAAATAGAGGGCTATGTAGGAGTGGAAGGTTATATTGATTTTAGAGTTGGTTAAAAGTTTGGCACAACACTGTGGACCAAAATGTCTGTACTGTTCTATGTTATATGACTAGAGACTGAATGTTAACCTGATGGGGACTACTGATGCAGATGTTGTCCATTGGTTATTGACTCTGTTTCTCTCTCTGGAGATGCCGCCTGTCTTGCTGAGTGTCCCAGAATCTGTAGTAACTGTGCAGACACTGATCATCGATACGCTGAGGCAGAAGCTGTTGGTAGATACCCACCACTTATTAAACGACAGATACCAACTGTTGATACAGATTGCAAGCTGTGTTAATCAGCCAGAATTTGATGTGATACAGATGTTGAATACAGGGTTTAGGACTTTATTCCCTAGAACACAGGAGAATGAGGGGAGATTTGAAAGAAATATACAAAATTATGAGTGATATAGCCAGGGTAAATGCAAGCAGTCTTTTTCCACTGAGTAGAGGTCATACGTTGAGGGTGAAAGTTGAAATATTCTTCCTCAGAGGGTGTTTCGTATGAAACAAACTGCCATAGGAAGTGTTGGATGTGGGTTTGACTGCAACATTTAAGAGACGTTTGGATAAGTACATGGATGAAAATGGGGTTGCAGGACTTTGGTCCAGGTGTTGGTCAATGGGACTAGGTAGAGTAACAGTTTGGCACATACTAGATTGACTAAAGGGCCTGTTTCTGTATGTAGCATTACATGGTAACTGATACAGATGTTGGGCACTGGATAGACAAAGACAATTTAACAGATATCATTGACACGGCTTTATCTTTGCAGAAAGATGTTAGAAATGATTATACACTCTATTAATTTTGACAAAATAGCAACTGGGTCCTGCAGGATGTTTGACCAAGGACACTGGCGACCTGTGTTCTCTGGATGCTTTCCCTTGCTCATTACCCTCGTGTTCATGGACTGTGATGTTGACAAGGATCCTCTCCCAAAGTCACTCCACCATCCTGCGCACCTCCCCACAATAATCTGGGCTCCGAGCTCGGTCCCAGTGGCTGGCTCTCCCGATGACCTATACCATCCCATCAAAATCAACTCCTGTCTGCAACATTGGCACCTCAGTGTACAGTGAGGACTCCAGCTGTTCCCACACCCATTCGCCTTGTGTAGTTTGGGGGAGGAAGGGGTGACAGATTCTACAGAACTCACTTTGACTTGATGAGGATGACTGTCTCCCCTTGCCCTATCTGGAGTCAATACCTCCCCACCAGTCAACACAATTAAGGACTTTTCCCACCCTGGATTCTACCTTCTCTACTCCACCACCCCCCCAACCATCCTGCAGAAGATACACAAGCCTGAGAACATGTGCCTCGAGGCTTGGGGATATACTTGGATAATTGTGAGCAGTTTTGTGCTTCTCTTCTAAGAAATAATGTGCTGGCATTGGAGATGGTCCAGTGGAGGTTCACGAGGATAAAAAGGTTAACATATGAGAAGTGCTTGATGGTTCTGGGCCTGTACTCACTGGAGTTTATAAGAATGAGGGGCACCTCATTGAAACCCATTGAATATTGAATGGTCTAGATAGAATGGATGTAAAAAGGATGTTCTTATAGGGGAAAGTATAGAACAAGAGAGCACAGCCTCAGAATAGGACATCTGTTTAGAACAGAGATGAGGAAAAATTTTAGTCAGAAGGCAGTGAATCTGTGGATTTTATTGCGATAGACATCTGTAGAGGCCAATTCATTGTGTATATTTAAAGGGGAGGTTGATAGATACTTGATTGGTAAGGGTGTCAAGGTTATGAAGAGAAGGCAGGAGCATAGGATTGAGGAGGATAACAAGACAGCCATGATGGAAAGGCATGATGTGATGGGCCAAATCAACTAATTTTCCTCCTATGTCTTACGGTCTTAAGAAAGATTCTGTCCTGCTGTAATCAGAGTTTTGAATGGACCGGTGATATGATAAAGATCTCCGAAACTACCTTGTTGTGGCCCTTGCAATTCACTGTCTACCTGCACTGCAAGGTAGAACGATATTGTTTGTTTTGTACATGTGTATGGAATGATTTACATGGACAGCACACAAACAGAAACTTTTCACGGTGTCCCGGTACAGGTGACAATTATAAACCCATTACCATAACACACCGCCCCTGCTGACTGGGCAAGGCTGGTAGCTGGGGAGGCAAAGGCACCGCAGTGGGGAACCGTTCTGCCCGCAGAGTTGCACTTACAGTAAAAGTAGTGGATGAAGTCTCACCAAGACAGAAAGACCAATCAGGGTGGAGAGGGCGGCCGAGGCTTTGCCCTGACGTTAACCCTGGAACGTCAAAGTGCTTTCTCCCTCCCCACCTCCCACCCCATTTTGAAGTCGGCGGTTAGTGAAACCCTCCCATACCCCCTATCCTAAATGTCCACTTGTGTCTGGGGGTTGGATGAAGGAGTTCTGTTCCGGGGTTCCGAGCTGGCTGCCGGCTGTGACTTGGTCTCTCTGCTGACCACTCCGGTCTGTGTTGGGTAGGTGGGGCCACCCTCGGCAGTCTTGTTCAAGAGTGCTGACTCCAGCTCACCCTCGCTGACACCCAGATCCTCCGACCGCAACTCAGCGCCATGCCCCACTCTTTTCTTTGCCCTCCGATGACTACAGTAGCGATTCAGAGCAAGGCCAGACACCAGCAGGACCACGGTGGCGAGGAGCATGCTTACCGCCACCAGCTCACCCAAGTAGGTATGTGTTTGGGACGCCTGTCCTTCGCTGGCTGACCGTGAGGCATTGATCTCATTCCCGGTCCGGGACACCCCAACCAGCCGCAGCAAATAACTGGCCACCAGGGTGCGGAACCCATTCTCCATAGCCCAGCACTCCCACAGCCCCTGGTGATTGCTGGAGGCAGCGAAGGAAATGCCACTGGGCTGGGGCTTCAGGCCAGAGATTAGCACATCCCTCCCGTTCTGAGTCCAGTTCAGTCGTGCCAGCCGCGATCCCACCTTACACGGCAAGTGGACCCAGGAACCGGCACACACCACCTTCTCCACCATGCTGTTTGCACCTGTGCCGGGGGCAAGAGAGACACAGATTTACTCAGTGCACAGAAAGTCCCTTTGGCCCATCTTCTCCATGCAGCTTCCTCCACACTAACCCAGTAACAGCCTCCCCTCCAAGAACCTTGCCTACTCTTCCCACTTCCAACATAATTGAACACCCCTCCCACCTAAGTTGTTCTCCCTCCTCCCCCCTCCCATCGAGCTGAAGATAGAAAAGCCTGAAAGCACATACCACCAGGCTCAAGGACAGCTTCTACCCTGCTGCTATAAGACTATTAAAGGTTTCCCTAGTATGCTAAATTGAACTCTTGACCTCACAATCTACCTGTTTATGACCTTAAAGTTTATCTGCACTGCACTTTCTTTGTAGCTGTTACATCTAATCCTCCATTCTTTTATTGTTTTACCTTGCACTCCGTCAGTGCACTGCGTAATAATTGGATCTGTGTGAAGTGTATGCAAGACCGTGTTGTACTGCTGAACATGGTGGACATGCTATATTGGCACTGGATTGTGTGGTAACACTTGCAGGCTGCCCCCAGTGTGTCGATTGTTAATGCAAATGATATATTTCATTAACACAAGGAAATCTGCAGATGCTGGAAATTCAAGCAACAGGCCAGGCAGCATCTATATAGGAAGAAGCACTGTTGATGTTTCGGGCCAAGACCCTTCGTCAGGACTAACTGAAAGAAAAGATAGTAAGAGATTTGAAAGTAGGAGGGGGAGAAGGAAATCCGACATGATAGCAGAAGACAGGAGGGGGTGGGGTGAAGCTAAGAGCAGGAAAAGTGATGGGCAAAAGGGATACAGAGCTGGCGAAGGGAGAGGATCATGGGACGGGAGGCCTAAGGAGAAAGAAAGCGGGAGGGGAGCACCAGAGGGAGATGGAGAACAGGCAGAGTGATGGGCAGAGAGAGAAAAAAAGAGGGGGGAAAAATAAATAAATCAGTGATGGAGTAAGAAGGGGAGGAGGGGCACTAATGGAGGAACAACACCTTATATTCCGTCTGGGTAGCCTCCAACCTGATGGCATGAACATTGATTTCTCTAACCTCCGTTAATGCCCCTCCTCCCCTTCTTACTCCATCCCTGATTTATTTATTTTCCCCCCTCCTTTTTTTTCTCTCTCCGCCCATCACTCTGCCTGTTCTTCATCTCCCTCTGGTGCTCCCCTCCCCCTTTCTTTCTCCCTAGGCCTCCCGACCCATGATCCTTTCCCTTCTCCAGCTCTGTATCCTTTTTGCCAATCACCTTTCCAGCTCTTAGCTTCACCCCACCCCTCCTGTCTTCTCCTATCATTTCACATTTCCCCCTCCCCCTCCTACTTTCAAATCTCTTACTATCTTTTCTTTCAGTTAGTCCCGACGAAGGGTCTCAGCCTGAAACGTCAACAGTGCTTCTTCCTATAGATGCTGCCTGGCCTGCTGCATTCCACCAGCATTTTGTGTGTGTTGCTTGAGACATTTTATTGTGTGTTTCAATGTACATGTGCCTTATAAATATGAACCTGAAATTTGAAAAACTTGTCACTGCATCTAACATTGTCACATATTATTGACAATAATAAACCTCTTAACTAAAAAAAAAGATGGGCTGGCATTGGAGAAGGACAAGGTTCATGAGAATGATCCTGGAAATGAAAGGGTTAACACATTTGGAGTGATTGATGGCTCTGGGCCTGTGCTCGTTGGAGTTTGGAAGAATGGTAGGGTGGGGGGAGAGAATCTCATTGAAATCAATTTAACATTGAAAAGGCAAGATAGACTGGAAGTGGAGAGGATGTTTCCTACATAGAAACATAGAAAATAGGTGCAGGAGTAGGCCATTCGGCCCTTTGAGCCTGCACCGCCATTCAGTATGATCATGGCTGATCATCCAACTCAGAACCCTGTACCTGCTTTCTCTCCATACCCCCTGATCCCTTTAGCCACAAGGGCCGTATCTAACTTCCTCTTAAATTTAGCCAATGAACCGGCCTCAACTGTTTCCTGTGGCAGAGAATTCCACAGATTCACCACTCTCTGTGTGAAGAAGTTTTTCCTCATCTCGGTCCTAAAAGGCTTCCCCTTTATCCTTAAACTGTGACCCCTCGTTCTGGACTTACCCAACATCGGAAACAATCTTCCTGCATCTAGCCTGTCCAATCCCTTTAGAATTTTATACGTTTCAATAAGATCCCCCCTCAATCTTCTAAATTCCAGTGAGTATAAGCCTAGTCGATCCAGTCTTTCTTCATATGAAAGTCCTGCCATCCCAGGAATCAATCTGGTGAACCTTCTCTGTACTCCCTCTATGGCAAGAATGTCTTTCCTTAGATTAGGGGACCAAAACTGCACACAATATTCTAGGTGCGGTCTCACCAAGGCCTTGTACAACTTCGGTAGAACCTCCCTGCTCCTGTACTCAAATCCTTTTGCTATGAATGCCAACATACCATTTGTCTTTTTCACCGCCTGCTGTACCTGCATGCCCACCTTCAATGACTGGTGTACAATGACACCCAGGTCTCGTTGCATCTCCCCTTTTCCTAATCGGCCACCGTTCAGATAATAATCTGTTTTCCTGTTCTTGCAACCAAAGTGGATAACTTCACATTTATCCACATTAAATTGCGTCTGCCATGAATTTGCCCACTCACCTAACCTATCCAAGTCACCCTGCATCCTCTTAGCATCCTCCTCACAGCTAACATCGCCGCCCAGCTTCGTGTCATCCGCAAACTTGGAGATGCTGCATTTAATTCCCTCGTCTAAATCATTAATATATATTGTAAACAACTGGGGTCCCAGCACTGAGCCTTGCGGTACCCCACTAGTCACTGCCTGCCATTCTGAAAAGGTCCCGTTTACTCCCACTCTTTGCTTTCTGTCTGCCAACCAATTCTCTATCCACATCAATACCATACCCCCAATACTGTGTGCTTTAAGTTTGCACACTAATCTCTTGTGTGGGACCTTGTCACAAGCCTTTTGAAAATCTAAATATACCACATCCACTGGCTCTCCCCTATCCACTCTACTAGTTACATCTTCAAAAAATTCTATAAGATTCGTCAGACATGATTTTCATTTCACAAATCCATGCTGGCTTTGTCCGATGATTTCACCTCTACCGTGGTAGAGTCTAGGACCAGAAGGCACAGCCTCAGAATAAAGAGATATCCATTTAGAACAGCGATGAGGGGGAATTTCTTTAGCCAAAGGGATGTGAATCTATGGAATTAATTGACACATATGGCTGTGGATGCCAAGACACTGGGTATTTTAAAGTGGAGGTTGACAGGTTCTTGATTAGTCAGGGCATCAAAGATTACAGGGAATAGGCAGGAGAATGGGGTTGAAAGGAGTAATAAATAAGCCATGATGAACAGCAGAGCAGACTCGACGGGCCAAATTGTCTGATTCTGCTCCTCTGTCTTAAGCTCTAAAACAATAAACCAGGTTGTTCCTTCTGTGAACTGATTACCTCAGCTCAAACAACCGACCTTTTCTCCACAACCCCCACTGAACAGCGCTTTGTTGGAGGTTCAGATCTTGCAGCTGACCACTGTGTCAACTCATCTTGGCAGCAGAGCTCCGGAGGTCTCTCGCCCTTCAGGTGCGTAGCATTTCACACCCTGCTGCCTGTTTCCAATCTCCACTAACCACTGGGAATGGTCTTTGACCCACACAAACCACCCATTTATCTTCTGTATTTGCTCACTTTGTTTAATGGTTAAATGGCTCATGCACAGAGACAGGATAAGAAGGTGAGATTTTGGGAGGCCCTCTACTGGTCTACATGATTCATAATCCAGTACACAAGCCAGGAAGTATGATATGGACAGAAAGCTGTTGCCCATGCAGCAGGCTCCACTTCTCCATGCAGCTGATGAATCCAAAGGAATGGCAAAGACCATTCCTTTTTGGCACCAGCAGAATTGCAGAGCTGCTAGTCAGTGTTGAATTCAATGTAGGATTGACTTAGGAGCTCCAGTTCCAGACTTTTCCTGAGAATATACTCCCAAAGCCTTCGGAAGTTAATGTAATAATTCCACCTGTCGTTTCCAGCATCCTTCATACATGATACACGCAAGCACATACACACACACACACAAAGAAGCATGCATGCATGATTGTACACATACTGGTTCAAAGAATGAGGTGGAATCTCATTAAAACCTATCAAATATTGAAAGGCCTAGATAGAGTGAGTACGGAGAGTACACAGCCTCAGTATAGAAGAACGTCCATTTAGAGTGGAGATAAAGATAAATTTCTTTAGCCAGAGGAAGGTGACAGATGGCTGTGGAGGCCATATCACTGGCTATATTTATATTTTTATATTTACATTTATAAAGTGGACGCTGGTAGGTTCTTGATTAGTAAGGGCATCAAAGGTTATGGAGAAAAGGCTGGAGAATAGAGTTGAGGGGGATAATAAATCAACTATAATCGATTGGCGGAGCAGACTCGATGGGCTGAATGGTCTAATTCTGCTCCCATGTTGTATGGTCTCACACAAGCATGTATGCAAGTATGCGCACACACACACACACCTCCCCCTCCCTCCACCAACACACATATCCCTCTGAGCCAGCTCATCAGATGAACAGACCTGTTGCTAATCCAATGGGTATCTGTGTCCTTGAATCGGCCTCCACAGGTTGGGATGAACACAGAGTGGCTGCGTCTGCCTTCTCAATGTCCTGCAACCAGTCTTGCCTTCAAAATAAGGAAGGTGTTTAGACAGAAAACACACCCTAATGAAATGACCCACAAAACGCTGTCACAAGCCTGAGGCTACTGAGGGATCAGTGCAGACCAAGGCAAATTCACACATGATTTGTCAGGAAGGAGAGAGAGAGAAAGAGAGAAGGTGGGGGGGGGGGGGGGGGAGGAGAGGTGGGGAGGGAGAGCGACAAAGAGAGAGCGTTGGAGAGAAGGGGTAGAAGGAGAAAAAGGCGAGGCACAAGGATTAGAGAAGCAATCAGACAGAGAGACACACACACAGAAACATACACGGAGACACACAGACAGAGAGACAGAAGTTGAGAGACAAGCACATATAGAGGGGGAATATAAGGAGAGAGGGAAGGAAAGCTAGTAAGGAAGAGACTGGGACACTGAATCGGGATACTGCTGAGACACTGGACACTCAGTCCAGGACATTTTGAGAGGGACACTGGGACTGGGGCACTCTCGGATCAGGACACGGAATATTCAACACTTGCACTTGGACACACCTCAACTGGGACACTGGACATTAACAGGGATACTGGACATGGAGCAAGACACTCTCAAACCAGTGGGCAATGGGTGCCTAAGGAAATCCTACCAGGACACAGCACTTTCAAACAGGGACAATGGACATTTGAATGGAAGAGTGGATGCGGAGTGGAACACCCTTCGGCAGGGACAGTTGGACTATGACTGGGACCTGGGTGCCATGCTTCTCCCTGCACTAGAGGAAGTCTCACCTGTGTGTTTCATTCCGTGTCTCCCTGCAGACGAGGCTGCTGTTGTCCCAGGCACAGTAGGGATCCCTGGATAACACACACTCCCCACAGTTAGGATAGGCACTGCAGTTGGACACTGGCACCCTCAGAACACCTGTTGAAGATCCGATGTAGAGAACTCCCTGGAACAGGAGAGAAGACACACAGTATTGCCCACAACCCTTGCATTGCACTGGGAACAGAAACCACCCCCCTTAATTCCAACACTGGGCACATACCATCCAGACTGAGAGTACATCAGGATTCACATCCATCAGTGCATCTTTTTTACTGTATTTTAACCTCTCTCCATCCTGTTCCATCACACACTCCCGAGGTCAGACATAGAGCGAAGCTCCCTCCACAATGTCCTATTACACACTCCTGGGGCCAGACACAGAACGAAGCTCCCTCCGCATCATCACATCACACAACCTGACCTTTGTCCTGTACATTTCCTTTAAGTGTACAACCCCAAATCCCGGTTCACCTTAAACCTATGCTCTTTAAAGTACAGAATCAGGCCCTTTGGCCCATCTAGTCCATGTCAAACTAGTATTCTATCTGCACCTGGACCACCACGCTCCATACCCTTCCCATTCGTGTACTTAAATGAGGGAATCAAAACCATACCCAGTATTTCATTGGCAGCTCATTTCACACTCTCACCACCCTCTGAGTATAGAAGTTCCACCTCATATTCCTCTTAAACATTTTGCCTTTCACCCTTAACCTATTATGTCTCTAGCCTTAATAACCTCAGTGGAAAAAGCCTTCTTGCATTTACCCTATCTATACCCCTCATAATTTTGTATAAAGCATGATGGGACTCTGCTCAGTTCACCCTGATCACTGGCACAGTCTTGGCAGGCTGAATGGCTATCCATGAAGTGGGGCCCTCGATGTACTGCCCTTGTGTCTACTTTCCACGTCTAACCAGGTCAGCAGCTGCTGTATCAGTCAAAGCAGGCCTCAATGGCAGGCTATTCGTCCATCACACTTATATTGCTACCATTGCTGAGGTCTCTGCTTCAGTGACCAATTAACCAATTAACCCACAGACCGGTATATCTTTAGAATGTGGGAAGAAACCGGAACACCCGGAGGAAACCCATGTAGTCACGGGGAGAACATACAAACTCCTTATAGGCAGAGGCAGGAATTGAACCCAGGTCACTGGTATTGTAAAGCTTTGTGCTAACCACTACACTATCATGCTGCTAAAGTCAGATGTATCAGTGTCACACTGGATTAAAGGGAATTACAGAGGGATGAGAGAGGAACTGACTGAAACTGATTGGAAAAGAATGCTGGCAGGGATGACAACACAACAGCAGAGGCGGAATTTCTGGGAGCAATTCGGAAAGTGCAGGATATATACATCCCAAAGAGGAAGAAGTATTCTAGAGGCAAGATGGCACAACCATGGCTAACAAAATAAGTCAAACCTAACATAAAAGTCAAAGAGAGGATGTGTAATAGAACAAAAATTAGTGGGAAGTTAGAGGATTGGGCAACTTTCAAATACTAACAGAAGAGAACTAAAAAAGCAATTAAGAAAATAGAGATGGAATGCAAAAGTAAGCTAACCAACAATATCAAAGAGGATGCCGAAAGCTTCTTCAGTTACATAAAGTGTAAAAGAGAAACTGTAAAACTGGAAAACAATGCTAGTGAGGTAGTAACGGGGGACAAGGAACTGAACATGTATTTTCATCACTCTTCACTATGGAAGAAACTAGCAGTCTGATGGAAGTTCCACTTGTCAGGGGTTTATGAACTGTGTGAAGTTACCATTACTAAAGAGACAGGGGAGTGAGAGGTCTGAAGGTAGATAAGTCACCTGGATCAGATGGTGTACACCCCAGGGTTCTGAAAGAGGTGGTGAAGAGATTGCAGAGGCACTAGTAATAATCTTCCAAGAATCACTAGTGGATTTTTCCTATAGTAGGGGAGTCTAAGACCAGAGGACAGAACCTCAGAATAGAAGGGTGTCTTTTCAGTACAGAGATGAGGAGGAATTTCTTTAGCCAGAGAATGGTTTATCTGTGGAACTTGTTGCCACAGGTGGCTGTGGAGGCCAATTCATTGGGTATATTTAAGGCAGAGGCTGATTGATTCATGTTCAGTCAGGCATTAAGGAATGCAGGGAAAAGGCAGGAGCTGAGGGAAAATATGATGAAATGGCAGAGCAGACTTAATGGGCCAAATGACCTAATTCTGCTTCTATATCTTATGATCTTATGGATATGAGGTGAAGGGGTAGGGGTGTTGCTCTCCGAACCACCCTCCCGCTGGCCCCTACAGCTGCTACATTGCTTAGAGGCCAGTCGGGCCGAACAAGGAGAGTGTCTTACCTTAGCTGGAGACAGGACAAGGCTGCGCACCACTCCTGGTGCTGGGGACAGCTGAATCTCCTCAATGATGTAAGAGACATTGTTCACGGTCACAGCCTTGTGCAAGAAGCCATGGTCTGGTGGAGAAAGGGAACATAGTTATGTCCAGTCCATTCTCAATCTAAGCTGGTTTCCCACAGCCCTGCCACTCGTTGTGCAGCCCCTCACAGGATCTCGCCTCACCTGTAACCAGGAACATCACTCTGTGCATCACAGCTCTGATGGATCTCACGCTGTCCACTGTGATTTTCACATACTGCTCCTGTACCCTGGTCAGCTGCGGCTGGCGTCCAAGGGGATGAACTACCCCATCCATCAGGAAGACGTCCTTCAGCAGGTTGAGGGTGGAATCTGACGAGCTTGCCGTGTTACACTGCAGCACCCCAGCACACACAGGAACAAGGCAAGGAGGAAAGTCGTAATTAGTGTCAGTCCACACCAACTCGTGCAGAATTCCTTGCCCCATATATCCAGCTTGTAAAATCAATGTATTTTGATGTATGATGGGACAGTGCGGAGGGAGCTTCACTCTGTATCTGCTCCCAGGGGTGTGTGATGGGCAGTGTAGAGGGAGCTTCAATCTGTGTCTGACCGTGAGTGTGTGATGAGACAATATGTAAGGTACTTCAATTGTGTCTGACCTTGGGAGTGCATGATGGGATGGTGTGCAGGGAGCTTCATTCTGTGTTTGACCCTGGCAGTGTGTGATGGAATGGTGTAGAGGGAGCTTCTCTTTATGTCTAACTCCTGTCTGGGAAGGTGATGGGACAGGTGGAAGGAGTTTATATTGTCTAATTCAGCTGGAAAACCAACTGCATCAGGACTGTCATCACAGCTATCATATACCTTAGCTGGAGCCACAGGTGTTGCCTGTAACCTGCTAGAATTAAACGTGTGCTCTCTGCCTCCATCACACCTGGGCACTAACTCCAAACCTGAGTAACCCCTGCAGCTCTTACTGGAACTACATACAGCAGGAGTAGGACCCCATCTAGAGCAATGTGGACACTGTGGCCCCTCCACTTAAGAAAGACCACTATCTCACTCGTGTTTTGAGGTCCTCTCAGATGTTCTTGGGTAAGGAGGGGTTGGCTAACAGGGAAAGATCCCAAAATCTATCAGTAGAAGGGCTAGAATCCCACCATCCATTGGCGCACCATCTATCATGGTGACCTCTCCCAGCCCTGCATCAGTGTTCTCATACTATCTGCATGCACTGCATTTCCTCTGATACTGTAACACTATATTTTGCTTTCATTTAAAGAGAGCAAAGTAGCACAGAGACAGGCTCTTTTGCCCAACCAGTCCATACTGATCATGGAACTTATCCAGTTAGCCCCAATTACCTGTGTTCAGCCCATACCCCTCTAAGCCCCACTGCTCCATGTTCCCATCCAAGTCGTTCTTAAATGATACTATTGTACCTGCCTCAACCACTTCCTCTGGCAGCTTGTTCCATGCACTCACCACCCCCTGCATAAAAAACTGCCCCCCAGATCCTTTTTAAGTCTTGCCCTCTCACCCTAAATCTAAGCCTTCTAGTTTTGGACCTCCTACTCTGGGGCAAAGGTCACCATCTACCTTATCTACACCTCTCATAATTGTAAACATTTCTATGAGGTTGTCCCTCATTCTCTTACAAGGAAGGTAAATGCAATGTTAGCATTAATTTTGGACTAGAATAAAAAAGGAAGAATGTAATGCCGAGGTTTTAAAAGGCATTCCTCGGGGCGCACTTGGTGTATTGTGAGCAATTTTGGGCTTCTTATGTAAGAAAAGATGTGCTGGCATTAGAGAGGGTCCTGAGGAAGTTCAGGAGAATTATCCCAGGGATGAAAGGGTTGATGTATGAAGACCATTTATTGGCTCTGGCCCTGTACTCACTGGAGTTTAGAAGAATGAGGGGGATTGTAATTGAACCCTATCAAATATTTTAAGACCCAGTTATTGTGGATGTTTCCTATAGGAGTTGTTTAAGACCAGAGGGCATAGACTCAGAATAGACGGATGTCCATTTAGAACAGAGATGAGGAGAAATTTCTTTAGCCAGAGGATGGTGAATCTGTGAAATTCATTGACACAAGTGGCTGTGGATGCTAAGTCATTGGGTATCTTTAAAGCAGAGGTTGATAGTTCTTGATTAGTCAGGGAGTTTAAGGTATGGGGAGAGGGCATGAAAATGGGATTCAGAGGAATAATATAATATTCAGAGCCATGTTGGAATAGTGGAGCGGGCTCGATGGGACAAATGGCCTAATTCTAATTCTGCTCCTATGTCTTATAGTGTTACATCGCAAGGAATGAAGACCTAGCCTGGCCAACATCTCTTCATAACTCAGGCCCTCTTTTGCCTGACCTCTCAGAGGACCACAAACGTGTTTGGGAACTTGAGTGCCTCAATGACCTGGAGTTATGTTGGTTGGAGTCACAGCCTTGTGCTTTGGCTCTTGGTAGGGTCACCCATGCCAAACAGGTCAAAGGGTAGAGGCTGGACTAAGAGCAGTCCACTGGTCCTCCAGGTTCAGGGGTTCAACTCAGGGCTGACAACTCTGACCGGTCAAAGAAAAATTGCTAAAGAAACAGCAATGAAAAATCCTTTTATACAGATAGGACCTTCATTGCTGCCCTAAATGCCAGCAGCGTAATGGGCAGTAATTAAGAAGGATATGCCATTGTGTAAATTCTGTTGTTGACTTTCCCTCTTGTGCTACCTCAATGTATTGCAGACCCCAAATGACGCTTATCACCATACCCCAGTGCATGTAACAATGATAAACCAATTACCAATGGACTTCAGAAATACTCATTTACAGGAATTGATAAACACAAGCTGGGCTACAGAGCAAGAATCCGCTCAGTAAATCTATGTAACTTGATAAAGGGGGGGCAGTGAAAGTCCCAAGTTTGAATATGTAGTGGCCAGCAAGGAATACCATCAAAGCTTGCAGCAGGATCTTGACCAGATGGAAAAGTGGGCCAAAAACTGGCAAGTGAAATTTAAAGCAGACAAGTGTGAGGTGTTGCATATTTGGAGGACAAATCAAGGTAGGACTTACACATTAAACAGTAGGGTAATGTGGAGTGTGGTAGGACAAAGGGATTTTGGAAAATAGATCCATAATTCCATAGAACCATAGAACATTACAGCACAGAAACAGGCCTTTTGGCCCTTCTTGGCTGTGAGCACCGGAAGCAATAGATGACTCCAGCAGACTAGCAGGTGAAGTGCTAACTCACCTGGAAGGACTGTCTGGGGCCCAGTTGCCACCCACTTCAACTCTGCCTCTCATTCCCATCTAGATATGTCACCGGTGCTCCCGGTGCGGCCTCCTATACATCGGTGAGATCCGAGACAGATTGGGGGACCGCTTCGTCGAGCACCTCTGCTCCGTCCGCCACAACAGACAGGATCTCCCGGTTGCCACCCACTTCAACTCTGCCTCTCATTCCCATCTAGATATGTCCATACATGGCCTCCTCTACTGCCATGATGAGGCCAAACTCAGGTTGGAGGAGCAACACCTCATCCACCGTCTGGGTAGCCTCCAGCCTGGTGGTATGAACATTGAATTCTCCAATTTTTGGTAATTCTCTCCCCCTCCCCCTTCCCCTATCCCAGGTCCCTCTCTGCCTCTCTCCCCTTTCAACTTGCTGCTTCTTTATCTCTACAGTTCTTTCATGCTTATCCTCTCCCCCTCCCCCTTTATCTTTCCTCTGATTGGTTTTCCACCTGGCGCCTCTAGGCCCTACCCCCTCCCCCATCTCTATTACTGGGCTTCGGCCCTCTTATCTCCCCCATTCTTGATGAAGGGTCTCGGCCTGAAACATTGGCTACTCTTTTCTCATGGATGCTGCCTGGCCTGCTGAGTTCTTCCAGCGTTGTGTACGTATTCTTTGATCCACAGCATCTGCAGTTGTATTTTTGTGTTTTAACATCCTTGTAAACCTTCTCTGCAATTTTTCAACCTTATTAATATCCTTCCTGTAATTCGGTGACCAAAACTGCACACAATACTCCAAATTTGGCTTCACCAATGCCTTATACAACCTCACCATAACACTCCAACTCTTACACTCAATACTTTGATTTACAAAGGCCAATGTACCAAAAGCTCTCTTTACTACCCTATCTACCTGTGACGCCACTTTTAGGGAATTTTGTATCTGTATTCCCAGATCCCTTTGTTCTACTACACTCCTCAGTGTCCTATCATTTACCTTGTATGTTCTACCTTGGTTTTTCCTTCCAAAGTGCAATACCTCACACTTGTCTGTATTAAACACCATCTGCCATTTTTCAGCCCATTTTTCCAGCTGGTCCAAATCCCTCTGCAAGCTTTGAAATCCTTCCTCATTGTCCATTACACCTCCAATCTTTGTATCATCAGCGAATTTGCTGATCCAATTTACCACATTATTATCCAATTCCTTGAAAATTGCAACACAGGTAGACTGGGCCATAAAGAGAACTCATGTCCCATTGGCCTTCCTAAATCAAAGTTTGAGTACAGGAATTGGGATGTTATATTGAAGTCGTACAAGAGTTTAGTAAGGTCTAATTTTGAGTATTGTGTCCTGTTCTGATCACATCTGTACCTACAGGAAAGGTATCAATAATCTTGAAAGAGTGCAGAGAAAATTTACAAGGATGTTGCCAGACCTAAGGACCTGAATTATAGGAAAAGGTTGATTGGATTCCCTGGAGAGTGGAAGGATGAGGGGAGATTTGATAGAGGTATACAAACATCTGAAGGCTAGAGATAGGGTAAATGCAAGCAGGCTTTTTCTACTGAGGTTGGGTGAGAGTAGAACTAGAGGTCATAGATTAAGGGTATTAAAGGGGAAACTGAGGGGGAACTTCATCTCTCAGACAGAAGTGCGAAAATGGAACGAGCTGCCAGTGGAAGTGTTAGGTATGTGTTCGATTGTAACATTTAAGGGAAATTTGGATAAGTACATGATGGGCTGAACTGCTTCTTTCTGTGCTGTAGTGCTGTATAACTCTCTAGTCAGGCAATGTGAAGAGGAGAGCGAGGGTGAAGCATGATCATTGACCAAGGCGGTGGTGGAGGGGGTGGGATGGGAGAGCAGTGGATTGCGAGGTAACTCACCGCGCCTGGCCTGGGCTCCAGCACCTCCTCCCTGTATGTTGACCAGATCTGCTGTTCCCTGTTTAGGATCTTGTACTTTCCATTGAAGACGGCTTGAATATCTGCTAAATCAAAGGCACATATGGCAGAACTTTTGGACCCACCATAGAACCTGCAAGACAGAAAGAGTAGCATGGAGTGAAGACTGCTGCCTGGAGGCTGTATTAGCACCGTGCTGCAATGTCAGGTCATAGTTGTTTTTTAGGGATGATCTTGGAGATACAGCGGATCGTTAAGGATCAGGTTAGAATATAGGGATGTGGATACGGAGGAGTTAAACAATAAGACCATAAGAGATAGGAGCAGAATTTCACCATTCAACCCATCAAGTTTGTTCCTCCAATCTATCATGGCTGATTTATTATCCTTCCCAACACCACTTTCCTGTCTTTTGCCCATAATTTCTGACACCCAAACTAATCAAGAACCTAATAAACTTTGCTTTAAATAAACCCAATAACCTGGCCATCACAGCTGTCTGTGATAACGATTACACAGACTCATCACTCTCCTGCTAAAGAAATTTCTCACATGTGCTTTTACACACACACACACACACACACACACACACACACACACACACACACACACACACACACACACACACACACACACACACACACACACACACACACACACACACACACACACCAAGAAAGAGCGGGGTGCTGATCAGATTCCTGACATACCACTGTGAGCTGAAGACACCGTAGATCACTGTCCCCTCCTTGCTCTTGGACACAAACACATCCTGGAGGATGTTGAGTGGGAACTGGTCCTCAGGGAGGTAACACAGTAACTGGGCTTTGAGGAAAGTGGTCCATCGTTTCTGCAACACCCTCTCTCCTCCAACATCACTCTGCATAGACAAGGCCAACGAAAGACACATTAGAATGCTGATGGAAGCTATTTGGCCCATCAAATCACTGGCAAGTTGCAGAGCATTCCTCTGTTTATTTTGCCTGCAACCCTGCATCAGTTATGGTGACCCTCAAACCATTACACCCCCACTGGCTCACCAACATTCCAGAACACAGAATACAGTGACAAGGCACTGGGGTTATGATCTGAGACAAATTAATCCCTTCTGCCTGCACATAAACCCTATCCCTCCATTCCCTACATATTCATATGTCTGTCTAACAGCCTCTTAAATGCTTCTGTCTTATCTGCTTGCATCACCAACCTTGGAACCCCGAATCTGTTAAAATAAACTTCCCCGATAAAAGATTAGCTTTATTTGTCGCATGTACATCGGAACATCCAGCGAAAGGCATTGTTAATGTCAACAACCAACACAGTTCGAAAATTTACTGGGGGTAGCCACGCTTCCAGCGCCAACATATCATGCCCACAAATTACTAACCCTAACCCGTACGTCTTTGGAATGTGGGAGGAAACCCGAGCACCCGGAGGAAACTCACGCAGTCATGGGGAGAATAAACAAATTCCTTAGAGACGGCAGCGGGAATTGAATTCTGATTTTCAAGCTGGTGCTACTTAAGCATTGCACTAATTGTTCTGCTACCATTACATACCTGCACATCTCCTTTAAGCTTCACCCTTCTCTCCTTTAGTGTTTGCTGGGAAATTTTATTGGTAAAATCCCCTACACAGTGGTTTTCCCAGGGTTAGGACATTAAAACTACAGGACATTCATTTAAGGTGAGAGGCAATAAAAATTAAAGGAAAAAATAGGGCAACTTTTTGCACAGTGGTGGGAATGTGGAATGAGCCGCCAGGGTAAGTGGTAGAGATGGGTTCAAATACAACATGTGATGGATATTTGGTTACGTACATGGATAGGAATGCAGGTAAATGAGACTAGATCAGATAGGCATTTCAGTGGGAATGGATAAACTGGGCTGAAGGGCCTTTTTCTGTGCTGTATAAAACAATCTGCTGACCCTTCGGTCTATTGAATTGGTTCTGACCATTGATTACCCATTTATATAAATATTATAGCAATCACATGTTATTCCCCTCAGATTCCGCCCCTCACCTACCCACTTGGGACTGATACACCCAACATCATTGGAATGTGGAACAAAACTGGAGCACCCAGAGGAAAAGCCATGAGGTCACAGGGAGGAGGTGCAGACTGTGCACACTCAGGACCGACCCCAGTGTCTGGGGCTGTGCGGCAACGGTTCAACTGTGTGTGTGAGTGCCCCAGATCCACAGAAGGATTTCTGACTGTTTGAGATGGAGAAGGAAGGCACTACCCAGTGTGGCCCTGTCAGCTGACCCCTGAGCAAAGGCAACAGATGGGTCTCTCAGCAGTCCAGGGACACTCCCTCACTCCACAGGTTGACGCGCATGTGTTCCCGTCAAGGTCTGCCTCGGACACATGGGATAGGGCTCTCCTCACCTTGCAGACCCGAGCTACCATTGTCACATTCATCCGTTGTAACAGGTCTGAGCGAGTCCGCGATTCTGTGAAGAAGAAGTAGATCTTGTCGCCCTCTGCCTCTGGGATGAAGGTGGAGCCCACAAATGAAGGTTCTGTGGAGAGATGGTGAGAGGTGGGTGGCAGTGGCAGAGGGGGAGAATCCCCTACCTCCCATGCCTTTAATAGGACCATTCTAGGGCTGTCAGAGGGCTAAGAGCAGAAGGGAGAGGCTGCCTCTGAGTCTGGAACTGGTTAGACAGATCCTACTGTCAGGTCCAGTGATGCAGACTGGAGTGGTGGAATGCATGAGAGCAGAAATTCTTTGCCAATTCCAATATGTACATGGGTCAGTAGTGGAAAGGGTGAGCAGTTTCAAGTTCCTGGGTGTCAACATCCCAGAGTTTTAATGACATATCAAATTGGCACAAATGTTAAGAA
The DNA here is from genome assembly GCF_048418815.1 of Hemitrygon akajei. Classification (NCBI taxonomy): domain Eukaryota; kingdom Metazoa; phylum Chordata; class Chondrichthyes; order Myliobatiformes; family Dasyatidae; genus Hemitrygon; species Hemitrygon akajei. Next base: position 100,630,686 of record NC_133134.1, on the reverse strand, counting down.
AGTAGAGGAACTGTTGTGCCTTCTTTTGATGGCACTTCTGTGCTGGACCCAGGACAGATCCTCAGATATGAGGAATTTAAATAAAGAGCATTTGAAGTTTTTCAAAATCATTTATGTGTGCGATTACAGCAGGAAGGGCACTGTGAAGTGGAAGGTCGAACTGAGCTGGAGTGAATGAGTTTCCCGAACATTTCCTGCAAGGCCCCAGAAGATGTTCAGGAAACTCATTCACTGCAGCTCAGTTTGACCTTCCACTTCACAGTGCCCTTCCTGCTGTTATCACACACATAAACGTTCAGTACAGGGGTCACTGAGCTATGACGATTTCTCAGCTGTCTGACGATCATTTCGGAAGTTTATTAAAAGTTTCAGAGAATTATGTTATGTTAACAGTGCAGACGGAAACATCTGCAGTGCGACTTTCCTCTTCAGTAGAACTATTCGGATTGGACAATGCAGATTTACATGGGCCAGTTGTACCTTCAGCAGTGACTCTGTGGCAGTATGGAGCTCCTTCACCAGTTCCACTCCAATACTCTGGTGCTCCCTTGCTACAATACTCTTTCAGTACTGCCCCCTACCATAGTCTGACTCTCCCCCAGTACTGCCCACTGCTACAGTGTGACTCTCCTTTACTACTGCTCCCTCCCTCAGTACTTTATTCAAATACAAAAGATGTACAAAGTTTAGGGGTTACAACACAGTTAGTGTATTCAAATTAAGATAGTTATCACCATCCATAATCCAATTAATTCCCTGGAGGGGGTACATTCCTGGAAAATCCACACTGAAGCATAATGGTTGCATGTTCCCTCTCCAAGGACACCCTGGCACGAATGTAACCCCTTCAGCCTCCCAAGTGATTCAGAGTTCATTCAGATCCAGCTCTACCTCCTTAACGCAGAACGGAGAGGGGAAGGCAGTCGGCTTAGGCAGAGCGGAGGCTTGGAGCTTTGAGCAGTGCTCAGTTGGGGAGATTAGAAGCCTGAGAAGACGTAGTTTACAGGTTCTCTGGTTGAGTAGAAATGGCAGTGACTTGCAGCAGTTTAGAGCATTGTGCAGCACCCAATAAGAGAGATTGGAAACCTGAGAAGATTTAGTTCACTCAGGTTCACTGACTGAGTAGAAAAGGCGGTGACTCGCAGCAGTTTGGAACTAAAAGTAAGGCAGAGATAAGTGAAGTGGCCATTGTCGTAGTGGCCATCATTGGAGTGGCCAGAGTTAGAGAAGGGATTTAGCTTTTCAAGGCATCCTCAAAGTGAGTTTTCAGTGGGAGAACACAAAAAAGTTGTAGGTAGAGTTTACTGTTCTTCCTTCTTTATACTTGCTCAGTTGGAACAGCAGAGATGTCAGGCAGAATAGTGGAATGCTCCTCTTGCAGGATGTAGGAAGGAATGGAGAACTCCAATGCTCCTGACAACTATACCTGCGAGAAATGAATTCAGTTGCAACTTTCGCATTATGGAGTTGGAGATGGAGCTGGATAAACTCCGAATCATTCGAGAGGCTGAGGGGGAGGGGCGATAGATAGGACATTTAGAGAGGTAGTTACACCCAAAATGCACAACACAGGAGACTCAGTGACAATTGGGAAGGGGAAAGGGGTTAATCAGTCAGTGCAGAGTACCCCTGGCCAGCCCCCTCAACAACAGGTATCAGACACAAAATGCTGGAGGAACTCTGCTGGCCAGGCAGCAACTATGTAAAAGAGTAAATAGCCAACATTTTGGGCCAAGACCCTGCATTAGGACTGGAGAAAAAAGATGAGAAGTCAGAGTAAGAAGGAGAGGGGAGGGGAGGAAGAAATATAAGGTAGTAGATGATAGGTAAAACCTGGAGGGAAGAAGGGGTGAAGTAAAGAGCTGGGGAGTCGATTGGTGAAAGAGATAAAGGGCTGGAGAAGAGGGAATCTTACTGAAGATGAGAGAAGGCCAAAGAAGAAAGGGGAAGGAACACTAGAGGGACCTGATGGGCAAGTAAGGAGATAAGGTGAGAGAGGGACATGCTTACCCCACTTCCGGAAACAACTTCATCCTCTCTGTCCCATTCCCACACGTTCATCCCACCTCTGGAAACAGCCTCGTCCACCGTAGGCATGGCACCAGCCTCAGGACCAGTGCTGGGAGAGACCCTGCGTGCCTGGATTGTCAATTGCATCCACAACTTATTCCTGGTGCAAGGCAGAGCTGGAGAGCTGGCCCCCCGCTGGTCGCTACTGCTTTCTACTGTGCCTGCTGCACCCAGTTTGGGCCTCCACACAGTCTGAAAGAAGGGCCCGAACCATCTTGACCTCACACGTCTCTGCACCCTAATCACCTTGGTTACCCACACCTGGGGTAACACATGATGGAGTCATGACCCACTTATCAAGACCCTGGCACTCTGCTCCTTCAGGGAGGATAGTGACCCAGTGGTACTCCGGATCCTGCTAGACCTCCAGATAGGAACTTTGCTTCTACGGAGGCTACAATCTGAGAGACTGCTTTCACAAGTGACCCCAGCCACAAGTAATCCTGTCAACCAACGTCAAGCAGACACAGGCTCTAAGTGCTCCACTCCACCCGAGGGCCAATCAGACCCCTTAAATAACCCCTATTTGGCAGGGGTACCCATCAAACCAGGGGCTACAAGCTCAGGGGACACAGCCCCAGCAGAGAGGAAGTCTCTTTCCACAGACAGCCCCTGAGTGAAGGGACCATACCTCGATCATGCAGTGGGGGGGGGGGGGGGGCGGTAAATCTTCCCTTTAGATGGTTCCCTATCTTCAGATTCAGAGGACAAGCATCTCCTCCTTTTCATTCCTCTGAGGTGGGGAGGTCTGGTGGCCTTCATTTCAGAGGCACTCTCAGTTCTCAGCACCACTCCTTCCCTCACAGCTTCTCCAGGCCCTTGCAGAGCCACAGAGATTTCCATGTCCTCCAGGATGGAACTAAGGGAAGGCCCTGGTTCCTCCTCCTGTGGTAGCGAGGCCAGGAAATGTTTCTACTTCCTTTTAGCCTTCTAGCCCTGTCCCTCAACCCACCCCTCCTTGCCAACTGTGCTGCACTCGCCCCTGCCACCTTGTGCCATGGACAGTAGGGACAACAGGGGAAAAGGAGAACAAGGAGAGGGGCAATGGGGGGGGGGGTGCGCAGTGAGAATGTGGAGAGGCCCTGTAGAGTTCTCCTGTGCTACCATGGTAGAGTTAGCAGCCCGGTGTTTAGGGCATTGCGGCTGGCCCATAGCCCAGCAGATCTGATAATGCTCCCTTTCGTGTCACACATGAAAATACCCCTCAGCATCTCCCGGCCATTCCAGCTGCATGAATATCTCAGGATGGACAGTAACACATGCCCAGAATAACCTCTGTCTGGCTTAAGTGGTATACAGGTGACCGGTGACCTCACCTCCCCCAAAAATGCAAATGAGGATGGAGGTGAAGATGCATGTTATAGAGAGTTACCTTCTGTACGGGGCTTTACCAGCACAAAGACCCCTTCCACATATTTAGGACCAGGGATACTTCTCTAGTGGACCTTAGGCAGAAAAGGGACTTTTGGTACATCTTACTAATCTCAATAACAACCTTATCCTCACCCACAGATGCAGCCATGAGAACTAACTTCTCAGCACTCAGAGATGCAGCAATATCACACTGTACTGCGTTGTTCAGAGTTATCAGTCTGAAAGATGGTGGCTCCACAGGAGCTCTTTTACCAGAAGCTACGGCTCCTGTGTAGGAGCTTGGTCTCGCCATTTTGGAGTTGCAGCCCACCATGTTAAAGCCCCACACAGTCAGAAATCAAACACTGCATAATTAACTCAGTCACAACACTTAGCAGTCTTTTGAAGAATGGTTCTGACAGGAGAGAAAGGAAAGTAGTCTTCTCCAGACAAGCAGTGAAGTCTGTGCAATGAAATTCTAGCGCTGATCCTCCTGGTGCACAGCCAAGGTGCTCCAATGTTTCTCTGTCGAGTGAAAGTCAAGGATTCACAACAAAACTCTTCACTCAGTTGTCCTGGGCCAAGTACTCCAGCTGAGAGAGGGTTTACCAACGTTAGGAATCTGAGAAATATGTCCCAGTTCCAGTAAAAGTGGCAGACACAAAACTTGGCAAGTCCCCAGCCACTGTTGCTGCCACGGCCTGAGCAGACACTCAACAAAACTCAGAAAACTAGACAGTTTCCGAGAAACAAAACTGCTGCAGGCCTCTTTCAAAGATGAGACACTTCTCTCCTACACCTTCCTTTGTTGTCACCATTCTTCAAGGTTTACTCCCAAACTAAATTGACTTTTTCTGAGAGCTCACACACATTACTATCCATTCCACAGTGTGACCCTCCCTCAGTAGTGCCCAGACACAGGGACCCTCCCTCAGGACTGTCCCCACAGTGTGACCCTCCCTCAGTACTGCCCATCCCATAGTGTGACCCTCCCTCAGTAGTGCCCAGACACAGTGATCCTCCCTCAGGACTATCCCCACAGTGTGATCCTCCCTCAGTACAAACCCACACACAGTGACCCTCCCTCAGGACTGCCCCGTGCAGTGTGACCCACCCCCCAGTCGTGCCCATCCCACAGTGTGACCCTCCTTTGGCACAGACCATGCCCTGAGCTGGAGTGTGACATGTTCTGAGCTTCCGAGGATCGTGCTGAGCACGTCACCCACTGGTTCACAATGCTGGTCGCTACTCAGATGTTGGTCAACTACCTTGTAGCCAGTTGCAGGATGGTTCCGTTTTCAGGGGAACTTGGTGACCGAGGCTGCGGGAGATGTGGTGCTGCGTCCCTTGGAAGTTGTTAGTTGTTCCGGAGTATAACGCTCCATCTGGACCAGAAAACAGGATATCTATTTACTAATGGTCCTGCATCATACCAACATTGCAAAATGACAAAACCTCAGGGGGGTTGGGGGGGGGGGGGGGAACGGTAATTGCACAGGAAAGGTACAGCCTGTCCACACACAACAGAATCTCCCATAAACATGGGACGTCTAATGAAGAGCAGTTACCCAAGCATCCAATAACTAACCAACAGTTCCCAAATTGGCTATTTGCTGCACTAGTAACTGAGGGCCTCAATTTCTGGTCTTCCATCTCTCAGGTCAGCACCTTTAACCCGTGCTCCCCTATTCCCCAATCCTGGAGAAACATTGTGCTGTTTCCCTACCCATGCTGTCCCTGCCCTTGGAGTGTGTAATGGGGATAGTGAAGGGAACCTTAGAGGGAGCCTGACCTGTGAGGGAATGTGTGATGAGACAACACAAAGGGAGCTTTGCTCTTTATTTTAACCTGTCTCTTTCCTAGAATATGCCCTGGGCCCTACCGAGACTTGATGAGGGGCTCAGGTCTTCCAGAAAGGGCAATCATTGCCACAAGAGGTGGCAGCAGCACAGTCTTACAGAAGCCAGCTGTAAGCTGGGGGTTCAATTCTCGCGGCTGCCTATAAGGAGTTTATATGTGTCCACCCCATTGGTTTTCTCCAGGTGCTCTGGTTTCCTCCCATATTCCAAAGATATACAGTTCGGGTTAGTGAGTTGTGGGCATGCTATGTTGGTACTGGAAGTGTGATCTTTGGCTGATTTGACGTGAGCGACACATTTCATAGTATGTTTTGATGTACATGTGAAAAATAAAACTAATCTTTACTCTTTGTCACATTACACACACCCAGCACAGTTAACACCATCCTATCACACACATAAACAATTTGCATGGAAATGTACAAGGAATGGTGTTTGCAGATGATATGAAAATAAGCAGGGACAATAACAAACATTTCAAAGACACTTGAACAGGTATGTGGATGGTAAAGGTGTGGGTCAAGCACAGGTAAATAGGACAATCTTGGATACTCAGTGTGGATGAGTAGGGCTCTCTTCTTATTAGTGCCATCAGAGAGTGATATTGAACACAATTCTGATTTAAGATAGGAAAGGTTTTAAAATTTAAAGGTCAAAGATCAAAGTATGTATATAGTATAATCTTGAGATTTGTCTTCTTGCAGACAGCCTCAAAACAAACAAACGCCATATAATCTGTTTAAAGAAAACCCTCACACCACAAGAAGCAGAATCAGGTTTGTTATCACTGGCATGTGTCATGAAATTTGTTAACTTAGCAGCAGCAGTTCAATGCAATACATATTATAGAAGAAAAATAATAATAATAAAATAAATAAGTAAATCAATTACAGTATACATATATTGAATAGATTAAAAATCATGCAAAAAATAAAAATAATATATACTAAAAAAGAGAGGTTCAATGTCCACTTAGGAATCGGATGGCAGAGGGGAAGAAGCTGTTCCTGAATCACTGAGTGTATGCCTTTAGGCTTCTGTACCTCCTATCTGATAGAAAAAGGCATGCCCTAGGTGCTGGAGGTCCTTAATAATGGAAGTTCCCTTTCTGAGACACCGTTCCTTGAAGATATCCTGTGTACTTTGTAGGCTAGTACCTGACTAAAATTATAACCCTCTGCAGCTTCTTTTGGTCCTTTGTAGTAGCTCCCCCCCACCCCCATACCAGACGGTGATGTAGCCTGTTAGAATGCTCTCCATGGTACATCAATAGAGGTTTTTGAGTGTATTTGTTGACATGCCAAATCTTTTCATCTCCAAATGAAGTCTAATCGCTGGCTTGCCTTCTTTATAACTGCATTGATATGTTGGGACCAGGTTAGGTCCTCAGAGATCTTGACACTCAGGAACTTGGAACTGCTCACTCTCTCCATTTCTGATCCGTCTATGAGGATTGGTATGTGTTCCATCGTCTTACCCTTCTTGAAGTCTGCAATCAGCTCTTTCGCCTTATTGATATTGCTGCGACACCACTCCATTGGTTGGCCTATCTCACTCCTGTACACTCTCTCGTCACCATCTGAGATTCTACCAACAATGGTTGTATCATTGGCAAATTTAAAGATGGTATTTGAACTATACTAGCCACACGGTTATGGGTATAGAGAGAGTAGAGCAGTGGGTTAAGCACACACCCCTGAGGTGCACCAGTGTTGAGTGTCAGTGGGGAGGAGATGTTATCACCAATCCGCACAGAATGTGGTCTTCCGTTTTAGGAAGTCGAGGATCCAATTGCACAGGGAGGTACAAAGGCCCAGGTTCTGTAACTTCTCAATCAGGATTATGGAAATGATGGTATTAAATACTGAGCTATATTTGATGAACAGCATCCAGACGTAGGTGTTTGTTGTCCAGGTGGTCTAAAGCCGTGTGAAAAGCCATTGAGATTGCATCTGCCATTGACCTATTGTGGCGATAGGCAAATTGCAATGGATCCAGGTCCTTGCTGAGGCAGGAGTTCAGCCTGGTCATGACCAACCTCTCAAAGTATTTAATCACTGTAGAAAGGAGTGCTACCGGGCGATAGTCATTAAGGCAGCTCACATTATTCTTCTTAGGCACTGGTATAATTGTTGCCTTTTTGAAGCAAGTGGGAACTTTCGCCCATAGCAGTGAGAGATTGAAAATGTCCTTGAATACTCCTGCCAGTTGGTTGGCATAGGTTTTCAGAGCCTTACTCAATTGGGACCTTCTACCTTGCGAGGGTTCACTTCTTTAAAGACAACCTAGCATCAACCTCTGAGACAGAGATAACAGGGTCATCAGGTGCAGCAGGGATCTTTACAGCTGTAGTTATATTCTCACAAGGTCATCAGATATGTGAAAAAGAGAAAAAAATCCACAAAAATCGAAAAGCGAACAAATAACACAGAAAACATTAATCATAAAACCAAAGAATCCCCAAAAGTGAGTCCACAGTCACAAGCTGCCAAGGCAAATAAAGCCAGTCCAGGAGTCAATGGCCACGGCCACAGCCACCGAGTTAGTTAGTTTTCTGCTGTGTCGATGGCTGCAGACCTCAAAGTGTGCAAACAGTAAAGTGCGTTCAGCACTGAGGAGATCAAATCACAGCTGAAAGTGAGTCCACTTTTGAAGGATATCAGCCAAATGCATGCAAATAGAACGAGCTTTAGATGGACACCTAAAGCTCAGGGGGCTTGTTTCCACACTGTATGACTCCATGACTATATCTTTAGACAGTGTGAATCCCACTGTAACACCCTACTGCCTGAGGCACACTAAGAACATGAACCTCTCCTCAACAGGGCATGTTGTAGTTTACCAGCAAAACCTCCTCACTTCCCCAGTATCACTTTCACTGTGAGCCTCCAGTTTTGAGGAACTGTGTGAGGATGCAGAGAGGTGCGTTGGCTACCAGTTTGAAACTCAGACAGCGTGAGGGAGGATCAGACTGAAGGACTGGGCAGACCTCTCCTTACTTATGGTGATACAGGTCAACACCCCAGGACCACAGCACAGATGATTTGAGGTTCCATCACAGGGAGGTCATCAAAAGACAATAACACATAGCAGAAATAGGTCATTCGATCCTTTGACTCTGATCTGCCAATCAATCATGGCTGATCATTATGCCCCTCAATCCCATTCTCCTGACTTCTCCCCATAACCTTTGATACCCTTACGAAACAGGAACCTATAAAAACTCTGCTTTAAATATACCCAGTGACTTGGTCTCCACAGCCATCTGTAGCAATAAATTCCACAGGTTAACCATGCTCTAGCTAAAGAAATTTCCCCTCTTTGTTCTAAAGGGATATCCTTTATTTTCTGAGTCTGTGCCCTCTGGTCATACACACAACCACATTGGAAATATCCTCTCCACATTCATTCTATTTAGGGCTTGCAATTTTCAATAGATTTCAAGGAGATCTACCCTCAGTTTTCTAAACTCTAGTGAGTACAGGCTCAGAGCCAAATGTTCCTTATACAACCCTGTCATTCTTGGTATAATTCTCGTAAACCTCCTCTGTATACTCTCCAATAACAGAATATCCTTTTTTTAGATAGGCCCAAAATGCTCACAATACTCCAACTGCAGTCAAACCAATGCCTTATAAAGCACTCACCAACCATGGACACTGTGTATCTCAGCGAAGGGTTGAATGGGATGCGACCTTTGCCATCTTCGGTCAGAGGACTTCCGGTGGCATCTGTCAACAGTGAGAAGGTCTGGATGTCCTGTAATGGTAGGTCAGTCTGTCAGTCACTTCTAAAGCCCCTGAGGTATATCTATGTGCTCCTCACCTCCTCAAGGCTGCTGGGAGAGAGGCTGCCCCTCCCTACAGGCTGCTGGGAGAGAAGCTTCCCAACCCAAAAACTGTTGGGAGAGTGTCCAATACTCACAGACTCATCCTTCCCACATGCTGCTGGGAGCAAGGCTCCCCCTTCCCTCAGGCTGAAACATAGAAAACCTACAGCACAATACAGGCCCTTTGACCCACAAAGTTATGCCAAACATGTCCCTACCATAGAAATTACTAGGCTTACCTATAGCCCTCTATTTTACTAAGGTCTATGTACCTATCTAAAAGTCTATTAAAAGACCCTATTGTATCTGCCTCCATCACCATTGCTGGCAGCCCATTCCACACCCTCGCCACTCTCTGAGTAAAAAACTTACCCCTGACATCTCCTCAGTACATACGCCCCAGCACCTTAAATCTGTGTCCTCTTGTGGCAACCATTTCAGCCCTGGCAAAAAGCCTCTGACTATCATCACGATCAATGCCTCTCATCATCTTCTCCACCTCTATCAGATCACCTCTTATCCTCCATCACTCCAAGGAGAAAAGACCGAGTTCACTCAACCTATTCTCGTAAGACATACTCCCCAATCCAGGCGACATCATTGTAAATCTCCTCTGCACCCTTTCTACGGCTTCCACACCCTTCCTGTAGTGAGGCGACCAGAACCGAGCACAGTACTTCAAGTGTGGTCTGATCAGGGTCCTTTATAGCTGCAACATTACCTCTCGGCTCCTAAATACAATTTTGAGATTGATGAAGGCCAATACACCATACGCTTTCTTAACCACAGAGTCAACTTGCGCAGCTGCTTTGAGTGTCCTATGGACTCGGACTCCAAGATCTCTCTGATCCTCCACACTGCCAAGAGTCTTACCTTTAATACTATATTCTGCCATCATATTTGACCTACCAAAATAAACCACTTCACACTTATCTGCGTTTAACTCCATCTGCCACTTCTCAGCCCAGGTTTGCATCCTATCGATGTCCTGCTGTAACCTCTGACAGCCCTCCACACTATGCACAACACCTCCAACCTTTGTGTCATCAGCAAACTTACAAATCCATCCTCCACTTCCTCATCCAGGTCATTTACAAAAATCATGAAGAGTAAGGGTCCCAGAACAGATCCCTGATGACCGACCTCCATATGACCCGTCTACAAGCATTCTTTGCCTTCTGTGGGCAAGCCAGATCGGGATCCACAAAGCAATGTCCGCTTGGATCCCATGCCTCTTTAATTTCTCAATGAACCTTGCATGGGGTACCTTTTGGGCTGCTGGGAGAGAGGTTCCCCATTCTCACTGGTTGTTGGGAGGGAGGCTTTCCAACCTCATAGGCTGCTGGGAGAGAGGGTTACAATCCCCACAGGCTGCTAGCATCAGACAGTTCTCCATGTTGGGATACCTTAAATATTCCATCAGCCTTTCTTCCAGTGCTGAGGGAGGATTCCCTTCTCCCTCCCCCACCACAGAAGGCTGCACCAAAGGGCTGGGCATTGAGTTTCCTTGACAGTCCACCACTCTGGCCAAAGAGGAGGAGCTGAAATCAGGGTTCAGCAGTGCTGTCCAACCTCTGTCGCAAAGTCCAGCAAACATCAAGGTTCCAAGATCTGAGTGGTATTCAGTCATGGATGGTACGCCTTCCACAGGTGGGGGGATGGTAGGTCAGGAGTTATTGACGCTTGCCTTGATGAGAGGCTGGGGAGGGGGGGTTATGTGTCCTGAGCTGAGGGATGGTATCCCTCCTTCCCCCCACCCCTCCCCATTCTCATTAGACTGAGATAGGTCATGATCATTAGTTATAGGTCACAGGTATAGATCAAGTGGATGGTCAGAGACTTTTTCTCAGATTGGAAATGGCTAATATGAAGGGGCATAATTTTAAACCTTTGGGAGGAAAGCATAGGAAAAATGTCAGAGGTGAGTTTTTTGCAGAGAGGGTAGGTGTCAACCACCCTGCCAGGGGTGGTGGCCACAGATGGAGGTGATTACATTGGACCCTGTGCTGAGGGTCCCTCAGCACTAATGGCCTTTGGGCAAGATAGCAGGGCAGTGAGGAGCTCAGGACAGGACAGAATGCGCTGTAGATGTACAGGAACACTCCAAACTGGGTCTGTGTCTGCAAAGTACCGCTGAATCTTCACAATGGCTGCCCTCCCTCTTCCCCTCTGTGTAGTGCAGGATCCAGGCATGAGTGAGTTTGCTCTAGGAGCCTAACATGATCTAACGGGTGAGCGGCTTCACGGCAGTGCAAGTGACTGATGGGTTAACGGACATCCCATCGAGCTTGCGTTTCTGAATGTGGGTTAAGGCGACCCTTACCACATAGGTGCAGGTTGGGCTGAAGGCATAGGTCCCACAGATGTAGAGGCAGCTCTCGTTCACAGGCAGCACCACGAGGATGAAGTTAAAACAATCGCTCTGGAGGGGGGAATGGGTAGAGGGAGATAATGAGTGAGTATTACTCCACCATCACCAACACAACAACACACACAGAAAATTAGAGAAACTCAGCAGGTCAAACATCATCTATGGAGGGAAATAAACAATCGACATTTCAGGCCAATTGTTCATCAGGACTGTGAAGCATCAGAAGCCACACTACAAAGGTGGGGGGAGGGCAAGAAGTAAGAGCTGGGAGGTGAAGGGGACGGTGGGTGGGTGAAGGAAAGGGGGAAGAAGAAAGAAGCTGTGAAGTGATAGGTGGAAGAGGTAAAGGTCTTAAACACAAGAGATTCTACAGATGCTGGAAATCAAGAGTCTATTTCTCTCCATTGCTGCTGCCTAACCTGTTGGGTTCCTCCAGCATTTTGTGTTTTATTCAAGATTTCCAGCAATCTCTTGTGTTTATGATAAAGATGATGTTTGCATGATTGCTTTCACCAGTTGGGGCAATGAGTATAAGAGTTGGGAAGTCACTACAGTTGGTTAGGCTGCACTTGCAATACTCTGCAGTTCAGGTCATTCCGTTGCAGGAAGGAGATATCGTGTAGGAGGGCATAGCTTTAAGGTGAGAGGGGGAAAACTTAAAGGAGATGGCAGGGTGAGTTATTTTTACAGAGAGGGTTGGGTGCTTGGACAGGCTGCCAGGGGTGGTGTTGGAGGCAGATATAATAGAGGAATGTAAGAGTCTCATGAACACAGAAAGATAGGAATCATCTGCAGGCAGAGACATTTAGTTTAATTCAGCATCACGTTCAGCATATAGTGGGATGAAGGGCCTGTTCCTGTGCTGTCCCTTGTCATATTCAGATACAAGCAGTGCTGGGAAGGGAACACACCAGGCGATACAATAGGCTGCGCAGGACATAGCATGGAGGAGGGGCTGGTCAATGATCAATCCTTTCCTGCTGGTGAGATGCCCAGATTCCCACTGCCTCCTTCCCCCACCCCCCCCCCCAAGTTCTTAGGCCAGGCCCTTATCCCCTTCAGGTTTCACATTGGGGGCTGGAGGTTGATCCTCCAAATGTTTTGAACTGCTGAAAGTAGGATGCCTTCAGACTTACCTCCTTGCTCTTCCCTTTGAAGGAACATTCCTGCATTTTCCCTTCTGTCGCCGTCCAGTTAAGCTGAAACAGACCGAGAAACAGATGCTTTGATGAAGGTGAAGTGACAGCCAACCCACTTCCCCTCTCTCATTCCCCTCCTCAAAGCACGGTGACACTAACTTTCACTGAACTACAGATTATAGTTGGCATATGACCTGTGGGTGATGAGGAGGTTCTCCACCCTGACTGGCTCTTCTTCTCAACTGGTCCATGTTGATTGAGATTGCCATTTAGGGAATTGCCCTTATCATTCTAAAGATATGTGAAAATGACTTGAAATCTTCCCCGGGCAGATGTGAGATCTTACCTAGGCAGATGTGGGACCTTCCCTGAGCAGATGTGCAAACATCCCTATGCAGTTGGGCAAATGTGGGCTATCCCCAGCAGATGTGGGAGTATTATCTTGGGCCAGATGTAGCACTATCCCAGGGCAGATGTGGAACAATCCCTGGGTAGATGTAGGACTATCCCTGGGTAGATGTGATGCCCCTATCCAGTCCTGGCTGAGGATGATCAGCACTCTCTTTACTTTGAACATTTCAGGATGTGACAAAGCCAAGGTCAGCCCCTCCCCACCCACATTACCCATGAATAACCCGACTATGTTTAACACTGAGCCTGCATCCTGCCCAATTTCTCATAATTTCCTCAGAGATGGGTGGAGGACATTCGGTCCATTGAGTCTGTGCCAGTTGTCTACAATCCCAGGAGCACCATTCCCTACAACCTACTCCCTTTCAAAAGTCCACCATTGCCCATCTGATTCTTTTGCGACCCACCCACTAATTACAGTATTCAATGTCTTTGGGGATGTGGGAGGACATCCAACCAGTCTGGGGGAGAACGTGTAAACCCCACACAGGCAGTGGCGGGAGGTCAGGATTGAAGCTGTGTCTTTGGGGCTGTGAGGCACCGTGCCACCGGGCACGTTTATTAACGCAACAGCCCTGCCCTTCTGTTGGGCGAGACTGCCTCAGCCACAGGTGTGTGCGGTGGGGCACATCATTGAGGAGTGCAGAGGAGAGTACAGATCAGTACGCAGCCATTGATCCCAGGGGATCATGGGTTTGTGCCTCTGGTGGACCGTGTCCTCTCCAGGGCGCAAGCCTGGGCGGGAAGATTTGAAGAACCGGCTGTTGCCCATGCAGCAGGTTCCTGCTCTCCACGTCACTGATGTAGTCCAAGGGAAGGGCAAGCGTCAGTACAGCTTGGCACCAGTGTTGTTGCAGAGGTTGCCAGAATGAAGTTGTAAACAGCATTAAACTGCCTTAGGGACCCCGGTTCCGGAATTCTTTCTCAGGGTTTACTCCCTGAAGTCTTTTCCATGGATGGGTATGGCAGCAAGGCAGTTGAGGTTTAAAATCAGAGTTTTCCTTCTCTTAGGCAGGCTGCTGCCCAAGGCTGATGAGCCTCACCTACCCAAAAGGGTACAGATCACTTGCCTCTTTTACCGTCTCCATGCTTCCAAAGGTTTCGGTGTCGATGGAGAAGAGATTGTCCCGGGCACCCACGTACAACTTCTCCTCGTCCTGACTAAGCAGCAGGGAACTGTAGTTGTAGCAGTCTGCCTTGGAGAACCTTTGGACCTGTCGGCTGGGATCACCTACAGTGGAAAGAATAGGAGTCGAGAGAGGGGCCTCAGCCATTATCCTCGTGATATTTTTCCTCATGTTGGGCAGGTACTGAGTATCCCTGGCCAGGCCAAGGGGAAGGGGAAGGTGAACAGGTAGATTAGAGCTGTCACTGCTCTGATGAACTGACAGTGGAGTGGGGGGAGTGGGTTGGTTGAATTGGTAGTTCAGTTTCAGCTGCAATCTGCACTTGGAGACTTCTCACAACTTGAAGTAAGGTCAGAATAGCATTACGAATGACCATTCAGCCCATCACATCCAAGCAGGCCACTTCCCTTATCACTGTCTATGATCCTGAGGGTACAGCTCTACAACACGAACACTTCCTGCTTGTACCATCCTTTCACAACGTGAGTGCCATAAGGCACAGCAACAGAATTAGGCCATTCAGCCCACTGAATCTGTTCCACCATTCCATCATGGCCTATTTATTTACACTCCCAACCCCATGATCCTGCCTTTGCCCTTTACACTCTTACAAACAAAAACCTATCATCCTCCACTTTAAATATATCTTATAACTTGGCCTCCACAGCTGTCTGTGGCAACGAAATCCACAGATTCACCACCTGATAGTTAAAGACCTCCCTGGAAAGGGGAAAAGAACTCTCATCACCTGGTCCTGCCTTTTTTTTAATCTTACATTTCTCATATGAAGCCCCCATGCTCTACCCACCATTCTCTCCTATCTGTATATATCATGACTTCATGTGGCAACTGCTCTGCCCGTGACTGCAAGATGCTGCAGAGTTGTGGACACAGTTCAGCACATCACAGAAACCAGCCTCAGGAAAGCAGCCAGCATAATCAAAGAGCACCCCCCCCCCCACCAAATCCCAGACATTCTTTCTTCTTCCACTTTCCATTAAGCAGAAGAGAAAGAGGTGTGAAAACACACACCACCACCATGCTCAAGGACAGCTACTACCCAACTGAACAGATTACTGAACGGACTTTTTAAATGATAAAGATGAAGTCATGATTGTAATCTGCTTCATTGTGGCTCTTGCACCATACTGTCTGCTTGCACTTTCCCTGCAACCAGATTCTGCAATATGTTTTCTTCATATAGCCTCAATATACTGATGAATGGAACTATTTACTTATTTATTTAGAGATTCCAGTGCAGAACCGGACCTTCTGCCCCAATGAACTGCACCACCCAGCAACCCACCTACTTAACACTAGCCTAACACAGGGCAATTTACAATGACAAATTAACCCACTAACTGGTACATCTTTGGACTGTGGGAGAAAACCGGAGCACCTGGAGAAAACCCATGCATTTCATGGACAGAGCGTACAAATTCCTTATAGAAGGCACCGGAATTGGACGTCAAATTCCGGAATGCCTAAAGCTGTAATAGTTTTGGGTTAACCACGACGCTTCCATGCTACTCCATGATATGGATCATGAGCAAGCAAAAGCTTTCCACTCTCTCGTGGTAAGTGTGGCAATAATAAGGAGATAAGTCTGGCTCTTCTCAAGCAAACTTTGCTGTAGCCTTGCTGACGAGATCTCCCTTATATCCACTTGGTTGTTGTTACATCCTTCTTTTGATGTGGTGTCCAGAACAACAGTCTGGCTGTCATGTAACTAATAAAGAATATAGAACAGTACAGCACAGGACCAGGTTCTTCAGTCCACAATGTCATGCTGAGTCAAATAAATTAGTAATCAAATAGCTAACCAAACAAATCTCTTCTGCCTACTCAATGTCTATGTCCTTCCATTCTCCTCACATTCAGGTGCCTATCTAAACATCTCAAAAATCTGTAATGTATTTGCCTCTACCATCACCCTCAGCAGATTGCAGGCACCCACCATTCTCTGTGTAAAAAACTTGCCCCTCTTACATCTCCTTTTAAATGACTCCTTTTCACCTTAAATGCACACCCTCTAGAATTAGACATTTCAACCCTGGGAAGAAGATATTGTCTGCCTACTATATCTATGCCTCTCATTATCTTACAAAGTTCTAATGTCTCTCCTCAGCCTCTGCCACTCTAGAAAAAGCAACCCAAGTTGTACCAACTCATTAATCAACACTAAGATCAATCTAATCTTTCCCTCCTGCATACCTCTTCATTTTATTTTGCTTCATATGCCTATCTAACAGTTCTGTAAATGTCCCTAATGTGTCAGTCTCTACCACAGAGGTGGTCCATCTCATCTCAGCCATTACAGTGAAGGATGCCATCAACCAACTTTACCAACCGGTTACTGATACCCCTGTAAACGAATAAGCTTTAAAACTGCAATGGATATATCTCTCCACTTAATGTGTAAGCAGACAATGTGTGGAGCGTGCTCTCCAGCCGGTGGGAAAAATGAGGAGATGTGGACTGGTGGGAGAGGTGAGACAATCTGGTGAGATGAAACACTGGCATTGCGGAAGGAAGTATGTGATAACTATATCTTGCAGAAGCACTTAAACATTTCCTCAACTGTTATCAGCGTGATCACAGACAACCTAACCATTTAAAAGATGTTCTTAGAAAAAGAACCATAAAAGACAGCACTGCACTAAGTAGCTGGTGTGAAACCAGTCTGAATCAAGGGGAGTGTGTGTAAGAAAGACACACACTCCTGGGGTCAGACTAGGAACAAAACACCTTTTACACCATCCTATCACACACTACCAGGGTCAGACATGGAGTGAAGCTCCCTCTACACTGTCTCATCATACATTCTTGGACTCAGACACAGAGTGAAGCTCCTTTGATATTGTCCAATCATACACACCAAGGTCAGACACAGAGCGAAGCTCCCTCTCCACTGTACCATCACATGCATGATGAGGGACATTGATCATGTGTGTAGCCAGAGGTGTTTTCCCAGGGCTGAAATGGTTAACATGAAGGGACATAGTTTTAAGGTGCTTGGAAATAGGTACCAAGGGGATGTCAGGGGTAAGTCTTTCACACAGAGAGTGGTGGGTGCGTGGAATGCACTGCTTGCGTGGTGGTGGAAGTGGATACAATAGGGTCTTCTAAGAGCCTCTTAGATACATGGAGCTTAGAAAAATAGAGGGCTATGTGCTAGGAAATTCTAGGTAGTCTCTAGAGTAGGTTACATGGTCGGCACAACATTGTGGGCTGAAGGGTTTGTAATGTGCTCTAAATTTCTATGTTCTATGTACTCCAGGGGTCAGATACAGAGTGAAGCTCCTTCCACACTGTCCCATCACACATTTCCAGACTCAGACACTGAGTGAATCTCCCTCAACACTGACCCATCAGACACTCTTGGGGTCAGGCACAGAGTGAAGCTCCCTCTACACCGTCCAATCATGCATATCACGGTCAGGCACAGAATGAAACTCCCTCTACACTGTCCAAACACGCACTCCAGGGGTCAAGCACACAGTGAAGCTGCCTGTACACTGTTCCAACACACACTTTCAGGACCAGACACAGAGTGAAGCCCCCTCTACACTATATCATCACATACTGCTGGTGTTAGACACAGAGTGAAGCTCCCTCCACACTGTCCCAGGGTCAGATGTGGAGTGAAGCTCCCTCTACACCATCCAATCATGCACACTAAAGGTCAGACACAGAGAGAAGCTCCCTTCACACCATCTCAACACACACTCCAGGGGTAAAGCACACAGTGAAACACCTCTACGCTGCACCATCACACATTCTCGGCCAGACACAGTGAAGCTCCCTCCATGTCAGCCCATCACACACTCCAAGACACAGAGTGATACTCTCTGTCCACTGCGTCTGACACAAGTTCTCCCAGCATCTGCTTCTAAAACTGCCAACCTTTATTAATGCATAATTCCACTGGAAGGGATGTATGCGCCTGAGAGCACAGACAGGTTATTTTTCATGGGATACACCATTACTCCTATTGCTGAGAGTGTTCACAAATGGTCTCCTGGGAGGGGTGGGGAGATCACAGGATAATGAAGTGGAATCTGCCTTCATCACCAGCAATGGGGATTGGACCTGACTCAGCAGTGAGAGAACTTGGGGTAAGCCGCGATGCCTGGCACCACTGCGGAGTGCTGGAACCATACCATCCATTTGTACTCACCAGGAGGGTGTGAGATCCGAGCCAAGGGGCCTCTTGCAGGCTGGGTCTGGACAACGCTCTCCAACACAACCAACACAAGAATGGCCCGTCGCAGCCAGCTGTCCATGGTCCTCACCGCCTGCTGAGCTGGGATCCTGCAAGACGCTAAGTGTGCAGCCGAGAGGCACAACGTGCGCCCGGAACTGTCACCACTTTCAATCCAACCACAGTCTGAATGAAGTAACTTCCTGTACACCGCTTCCCTTTTCATTTGTTAAAAAAATCCTGCAGAATATTTTGTGTAACAAAATGTTTCTTTAAGACTTTTAACAGCTTTCCCTGCTTGGTTAACATTGCTGCTATTGACTTAACATCAGTCACAGATCCATTCTTCAAATCTTAGCCCAAAACCAAACTCCAGACCAAATGCAAATAAGACAGCAAAGAGTCAACAAATACCACTCTACATCATCCCATCATGCATTCTCACACCATGGGTCAGACACACTGTCGCCTCACACACTCCCGGGGTCAGACATAGAGTGAAGGTCCTTCTGCACCGTCCCATCACACACTCCCGGAATCAGATACACAGTGAAACTCCCTCTATATTGTCCCATCACATACTTTTGGGGTCAGACAGACAGTGAAGCTCCCTCCACATTGTCCCATCACTAAATCCCGGCACCAGACACAGAGCGAATTTCTCTCAACCCCGTCCCATCACCACTCATAGGGTCAGACACAGAGTGACATTCCCTCTGCACCATCCCATCACACGATCCCAGGGTCAAATACAGAGTGAAGCTCCCTCCACACTGTCACATCACAAACTCCCGGGGTCAGACACAGAGGCAGCTCCCTTCACATCATCCCAGCACACACTCCTGGGATCAGGTGCACAGTGAAGCTCCCTCCACATCGTCCCATCACATAATCCCAGGGTCAGACACAGAGTGAAGGTCCCTCTACACTGTCCCATCGCACACTCCCGGGGTCAGACACAGAGGCAACTCCATCCACATAGTCCCATCACACACTCCCTGGGGTCAGACACAGAGTGAAGCTCCCTCTATACAGTACCATCACAATCCCCTGGGGTCAGACACAAAGTGAAGCTCCCTCTACTTAATTCCATCACATCACAGGGCAGGAACAGCACAGACAAGTTGAGGATGAAAGGATCGAAAACTCACCATGTATAGTGATTCACTCAGTCCCAGTGAACTGCAGAGACTGACTTGAGGAAGACTCAAACTAAAATAGGTTAGAGGGAGAGTAAAGCCCCAGCAACATCATCGGATCAAACAATTCTGAGAGAGGGATAGAATAGATGAGAATAAAATGTGGAAAAAACACTGATTTAAAGGTAATGCCATGCTTTGGTAGGTCCCTGTTGATCCTCACCAATTTATATCGATGTACCATAAAAAGCATCTTATCTAGGTACAAACAAGAGATTCTGCAGATGTTGAAAATCCAGAGCAACACACAAAAACTGCCGGAAGAAGTCAGCAGGTCAGGCAGCACCTATGAAAAGGAATAAATATTTGATGTTTCAGGCCAAGACCTTGCATCAGGTTCTCCAGAATTTTGTGTCCTTCTAGATATATTACAGCTTGGTATCACAACTGCTCTGCCTTTGATCACAAATTGCAGAGTTGTGGATACAGCTCAGTGCATGATGAGAACCAGCTTCCCCTCCATTAACTCTGTCTTCATTTCCTGTTGCCTTGGGAGAATCAAAGCTACTCCCATCTTGAACATACTTCCTTCATACATCACACCATAAGATAGAAGATACGAAACCCTGAGAACACGCTCCAAAAGGTTCCAGGCCAGCTTCCATCCTGCTGTTATTAGGATTTTGAATGGGTGTCTTCTAGCAATAAGATCAGAGTTCAAAGATCAAAATAAATTTATTATCAAAGTATATATATGTTACTGTACACTATCCCAAGATTCATTTTCTTGTGGCCATTCACAGTAAATATAAAAACAATAGAATCAATGAAAAACTGCACTCAGACGACAAACAACCAATGTGCAAAAGACAATAAATTGTGCAAATATAAAAAAGGAGGAACAAAATAATAAATAAATAAATAATATTGAGAACATGAGTTGAAAACAAGTTTATAGTTTAAATTTCTGTCCTCATGTCTGTTTTTTCCCTTTTCAAGGTGGCTGGGGTCCTGTCAGAGTCCATGATCCACAGATACACTCAAACTGTGTTCTTCAGCGATAGTGGATTCTTGCTCTTTGGAACTTGCCAAATGGCCTGCACTTCGGTATCTCCAGGAGCAGTTTGGAAGACGTGTGCCTTCAGGGTGTGGCCCTGAGGACAATCTAATTCCTTGCCGATGTTGCTGACTGAAGCATCTCAGGAGATTGAAACGTCAAGACAGTGGGTCGATTGTCAGAGGCTCTCTCTCTCAATAGTGAGAGAGCGTCTGCTAATTCTAGAATTGGGGGAACTCGATATAAGTGATGTTGCAGACTGTAACATCGAAGCAACGAGCTGTTGGCCTCCCCTCTCACTATGGCAGGAGTGATATCTTGCTCTCTTCCTCGATAGTGAGAGAGTGGGCCTGTTGTGATGTTGAGGTGCTGGGATGAACATTAGTTCTGGATGGACTTTGGGGGCTTGCTGTTGTTTACGTGGTAGGTGGGGAGGGGCTGATGCTTTGATGGATAAAGTGTGGCAAGGGGGAGGGTTGATGCTTTGCTGATGTATATGTGTGGGAGGGGGCTTGGGGGTTCTAATGTTTTCTGTCATTAATCATTTGGGGTTTCTTTTTCTCTGTTTTGTGGATGTCTTCAAAGAGAAAAGATTTCAGGTTGTATAACTTTCTCTAACATTAAATTGAACCATTGACCCATTGAACCATAAGTTGTGGATTCAGTTCAGTGTTGGGGTGAGTGAAGTTATCCACTCTGGTTTAGAAACCTAATAATTGAGGACAGTAACTGTTGCTGAACCTGGTGATGTGGAACCTAAGACTCCTTCCTGATGTTAAGAGCAAGAAGAGAGCATGGTCTGGATGATGGATGCTTGATGATGGATGCGACATAGTAGAGAGGGTTTTACTTGTGACGTACTGGACTGTATCCACTACTTTTTGTAGGCTTTTCTGTTCAAGGGCATTGGTGTTTCTATACCAGCAGTGATACAACCAGTCAGTATACTCTCCATCGTACATCTAGCAAAGTTTGACAAAGTTTTAGATGACATCCCAAATCTTCACAAACATCTGAGATGAACTTTTGATCGCTTGATCTATTTCATTATGGCCCTTGCTCCTCATTGTCTGTCTGCACTGTATGCTCTCTCTGTAACTATCACTTTATTCTGCATTCAGTCCTTGCTTTTCTCTTGTACTACAGTACTGTGCAAAGGTCTTAGACACAGATATATAGCTAGGGTGCCTAAGACTTTTGCACAGTACTGTATTTGTCAATGTGGAGTGAAGCGAGAGTTTATAAATTTGGTGGGAGCAAAGGATGTTGGGAATGGTGAGGGTGATGCATTGTGGGACAGGTAGCAGAGAAGGAGTGCCAAGGGTGGCGTGTGGTGTGGGTGCAGAGACACCCTGAGACACCATTTGAGTCCAAACAATTGGTTTATTGATCATTACAGAATGTTGCTCTGGTGCTTCCCACTCCCTCCTCTCTCCCTTACCCTTTTCACAACCATGAATCCCCTCTCCCTGCTCTCTTCCTACTCTCACTCTTCAATAGAGACTCTTCAGAATCAGATTTATCATCACTTGCATAAGTCATGAAATTTGTTTCTTTTTGTGGCAGCAGTACAATGCAATACATAAAATTATTACAGTATTACACAGTGGCACCCTAACTATATATATGTGCCTGAGACTTTTACACAGTACTGTACCTCAATATATTGATGTTGTGAGATGATCTCTATGTAAATCAAAAGCTTTTTGCTGTATCTTTCACATGTGACACTAATAAAACAATTACAAATTGCCTCTACCTTGCTCCAGGGTCAAGTCTAAGAATTTTGGAGTTAGCCCAGACACCATCCTATTCCAACTCCAAAAGCTGCACAGACTGTCTGGTGTCAGAGTTTGAGCTTCCACTATCCCAGCTCAGCAGTTGCTCTGAACCTAATGCTGTGATCCTGAGCCCTGCCCTGTTTGGTTTATACTTATGATTGTGTGGTTAAGCACAGCTCCAATGTCATATTTAAGTTTGCTGACAGCACCACTGTTGTTGACTGAATTGGTAAACAGAAGGGAGATTAAAAATCTGGTTGAATGGTGCAAGAACAACAACTTCTTAATTGATGTCAGCAAGATTATTGACTCCAAGAGGAAGAAGTCAGAAGTCCATGAATCAGTCTTCAATAGGAGTTTTGAAGTGGAGAGGGTCAGTAACTTTAAACTCCTTGGTGTTATAATATCAGAGGATTGGTCCTGGGACCAGCACTTACAAACAGCACCTCTATTTTCTTCAAAGTTTGCATAGATTCGGGATGTCACCTAAAACTTCAACAAACCTATATAGATTCACAGTTGAGAGTATCCTAACTATTTGCATCATGACCTGGCATGGAATCACCAATGACCTGGAACAGAAATGTCTACAGAAAGTAGTGGACACAGCCCAATCCACCACTATTGAGCATATTTATATGGAGTTTTGCTACAAGAAAGCATCATGAAGAATCCTCACCATCCAGGCCATGCTTCTCTTCTCCCTATGACCATCAGGCAGGAGATACAGCGGCCTTAAGTCTCACACCACCAGGTCAGGAACAGTTACCAGCTTTCAACTATCAGGCTCCTGAACCAGTGTGGATAACTTCACTCATCTCAACTGTGAACTGATTCCACTACATACAGACTTTTAAGGACTTTACAAGTCATGTTCACAATATTATATATTTTTAATTGCACAATTTGTCTTCTTTTGCACGAGTTGCTTATCAGTCTTTTATTATATATAGTTGTTTGCAAAGTCTATTGTGTTTCTGTTTTACTGTAAATAGCTGCAAGAAAATGAATCTCAAGATTACATATGGTGACATATACTGTACATACTTTAACAATAAATTTACTTTGATTTTTGACTTTGACCCTGAGTTTGGGTTTGCAGATGTGCAAGATACATCAATGCTACAGGATGGTGAGAGTGTGACTCCACAACTCATGTTCTCAATGTTATTTGTTTAATTACTTATTATTTTTATTAATAATATAAGTGTTTGCTTTTTCTGTAATTGCATTAATTGTCTTCTTTAGCACACTGGTTGTTTGTTTTTGGTTTTGTGTAGCTCTTCATTCATTCTTTGTAGTTACTGTGAATGCCCATAAGGAAAATAATCTGAGGGTAGTCCATGGTGACATACAGTATATGTACTTTATAATAAATTTACTTTTGAACTTTCTTTTGTGATCTTAAGTATGAGACAAGGGGAGTCAGTTAGCTGTGAAAACAGGAACTGAATACTGAGCACACAAGGATCTGTGGTTAGGCTGCAGTCACACACTACATTCACAGTGTCCCATTGGGGCTCAGTGGTTGCCTGAATATGCTGAGATCTGCTAGGAAATTACCCTCCAAAGGTAACTGTCTCAATATCCAGATCATGTGCTCCCTTGCACAATCTGGGTCACATGAGGTGGAGTTTACGTCTGGAGATCCCCACTGATCATGTCCATTTCTTATGGACCCCACATCGCACCCCATGTTTAAGGCTGCGGCTGGTGACCCAGCAAGCAGCATCTTCCGCTCAGTAAACTAGACCTGCTTAGGTGAGAGGCAATGGACAGTGTTTTCCAACTGCCTTACACCACTGTAGATCTCAGGGACAATGGTGTCATCATGTATAATCGCAGACAGAATTATCCAGCTGCCAGCACACACAGCGAGTCAGAGTCTCTGTCTCTGGAATCCGCTCTGACTGCTACATCCCTCCCAGTCTCTGTGACCCCCTCTGACCCCTAACCCCTCCCCAGCACTGTAACCCCCTCTGGCCCCTACACTCTTCCTCATCTCTATGACCTCCTCCAGTTCCTACACCCTTTCCTGTCTCTGTAACACCCTCCAGCCCCATACCCCTCTTTGTCTCTATGACATCCTCTGGCCACTACATCCCTCTCTGACTCTGTAACCACCACCCCACCCGCCCCAAGTCCCCGAACTCCTCTCCGTCTGTGTAACCCCTCCATTCCCTTTATCCCTCCCTGTCTATGTAACCCTCTCTGGCCCTACATGCCTTTCCATCTCTTTAATACCCTCCGGTCTTACCACCACTCCCCCTATGGCTCCTAACTGCTCTGCATCCTCTAGGCTCCTCACTTCCAGCCAGCCTTTGATTCCCCTCATGCCTTCAATTGCCTGGGCCCCAACCTCTGGATTCCAACCCCACCTCCCTCTGCTCCTTGTAGACACTCCCCTTGTCTTGGCTTTTTCTATCCCGTACCTCTGAGCAGAGTTTTTGTGTGACCCAAGAAGCACTCAGGGTTGTTTCAAATTCTTGAGTGGCAGGAAATGGAAATGACTGACTTCAACATTTAAGAGAAATTTGGGTAGGTACATGAATGGGAGGGGTATGGAGAACTGTAGTCCAGGTGAAGGTCAGTGATACCAAGCAGAATAATAGATTGGCATGGACTAGAGGGGATGAAGGGCCTGTTATAGTGCTGTGGTACTCTATGACTATGAAATAGTGAGTTGTGGGATGGTTAGATTGGTGAGGTGGGAATGGGGTGAGTTCTCCCCTACAGTCCTGTGTACTGAAAGTAGTTCCTCCACTGGGTGGTCTGTCACACTATGTGCCAGAGTGGGTCAGAGAGGCCTATGTCCTGTGTTGCTCTACCACACTAATAAGTGCGTAGTTCACCATCTCAGTCAACTGAGAGTGAACTAAACCAATTTCAAAGATCTGTAGCCAACATACCCATGGACTCCTCCATGCTGGACATTCTCCATTCTCTCCTCTCCCATTAGGCAGAAGAGACAAAAATCTGAAGACACAGAGTACCAGTCTCAGGGACAGCTTTTATCCCACTGTTTTCAGACTCTTGAATGGAGCTCTCTGAAACCCTCTATCTCTCAACTTACCTCATCGTGGCCTGCAATGCACTGTCTGCAATGCACTTCTTCTGTAACTGTAACACAAAATGCTGGAGGAACTCAACAGGTCAGATATCATCTATGAAGATGTTTAAACAGTTGACATTTTGGGGAAAGACGCTTCCTCAGGACTGGAAAGAAATGGGGAAGAAGCCAGAATAAGAAGGTGAGGGGAACAGGAAGGAGTACAAATTGGGAGGTGATGGGCACCACAATAGCAAAGCGGTTAGTGTGACCCTATTATAGCTTGGGGCTTCGGAGTTTGTAGTTCAATTCCAGCATTCTCTGTAAGTAAATTTGTACATTCCTTCCTGTGTGTGTGGGTTTGCTCCCACAATCCAAAGATGTACCAGTTAGTAGGTTAACTGGTCATTGTAAATTGTCCCGTGATTAAGCTAAGGTTAACTCAGGGGCTGGTAGGTGGGACGGCTCGAAGGGCCGTAAGGCCTGTGCTCCATCTCTGAATAAAATACAATAAAATAATAAATAAGCTAGATGAGGAGGAAGGTGGGTTGGGTGGGAAAGTGGGGATGAAGTGAGAAGCTGGGAGATGAGAGGTGGATCAACCCTTTATCTTTTCCACCCCCCGCAACCCACCCACTTTCCCCCTGACCCGGTCTCACTTACCATTTGCCAGCTTGCACTCCTTCCCCTCCCCCCACCTCAGTCTGGCTTCTGCCCCCTTCCTTCCCAGTCCTGGTGAAGGGTCTCGGCCTGAAATGCCAACTGTTTATTCATTTCCATAGAGGCTGCCTGACCTGAGGAGTTCCTCCAGAACTTTGTGTCTGTTACTCTGGATTTTAAATCTGTGCAGAATCCCTTGTGATTGCATTATGTTTTCCTTTGGTACCACGTCAAAGTAATGATCGTGCAATGATCTGTCTAGATACTAAGCAAATAAAAGCTTTTCACCATATTGCAGTATATGTGATAATAATAAACCAATTCCAGGAGTGATGGGACTTTACAGTAGAGGGAACTAATACACAGATCTCTCAGATATGGGGGCAGGATGAGTGAAGAGGAAGGGGAATTCCTCTATTGAAAGGAAAGAAGCTGGTGACAGATATTACCAGAGGTATTTAAAAACCTCAGCTTTCGAGTTAAACTCCAAGAGTTGTGAAATTATGTGGTCAACGTAGACTCTGTGGGCCAAAAGACCTGTTCCTGACCTTTCAGAGCACCAAAGCCACTCAGCTTTCCTGCTTACGCTTTCTCCCCTGTAAGTATTACCGATATGTGCCCTCTTTCCACAGAGACTTACAGATCTCTCTATCCGGTGGCTCACAGAGGCACAGGCCTCTGACTGGAAGGCAGAAGCATTAGGGAGGGAGGGGGGGAAGGCAGAATCCGCACTCATTTCCATGCCTCTCACCTGAACCTCCCGTGCTGTTAGCCACAGTTCAGGCTGCCCCGTGCAAGAGATGGTCCAGTGATGGGAGCAGCTCAGACGTACCCTCCGAACTGCTGAAGTCTACGTCAAATGGGAACTGCATCGCAAAGAAAAGAAGATTAGGGATTTACTTTCACACACACTGCAACCTTCCAGAGAGGAATTAGTGCTGACACAGCCAGCCTCTTGGCTAATGCTGTCCACCACACACTGAATATCTGTACAGGGCACCGAGGCACACGGACTTACACTGGCTGTCATAGGCAACTGCAGGATTCGTGCCTCAGAACCAGCCCCATCTTTCTCAGGAATTGTCTGGCATCTGAGAGCTGCTGGCAAGGACAATATTTCCCATCCAGTACTAAGTCAGAGAGTTACAGCAGGGAAACAGACCTTTCAGTCCACTGAATTTGTGTTAACCATAATGACTCATTTCCACTAATCCTACATTAATCCCCTTTTCAAATTTTTCCCCACACCTCCATCAACTCACCCCAGGTTCTTCCCCTCGTCCACACACTCAAGAGGCAGCTTACAGCACCTAATTAACCCACTAACCCCAGACACGGTTGGGATGAGGGAGGGAAACAGGAGTGCTGGGGGGGGGGGGGGTAAAGAAACCCACACGGTCGCAGGGAAGTGCGCAATCACACACACACTCTCTCAGTGCAGGAGGGTAGAATTATTAAACCAGAGTGTCCGGTGTTGTGAGGCAACATTACTACCGAGTGCAGCGCTACTGTCTTCTTATTTGAATTGTTGCCATCCCTGGAACAAAATTACCCTCTCCACAGAGTTGTTGGGTAGGAAGAAGCAGCATGTAAAGCCAGTGGATACAGCCCAGTCCATCACAAGCCAAGACCTCCCCATCACTGAGCACATTACAGAGCAGCACCCATCATTATGGACTCCCATCATCTTCTTGGTGCTGCCATCAAGAAAAATGTACAAGAGCCTCACCACTCATTACCCCTCAACCATCAGGCTCTTGAACCAGAGGGGTTCACTTCACTTACCCCAACACTGAACTGCTCCCATAACTTATGGACTCATTTTCTAGGACTCTTCATCTCACAGTTTTGATATTTATAGCTTATTTATTCATTATTATTATATTATTTCTTTTTGTATTTGCATAGTCTGTTGTCTCTGCTCATTGGTTGTTTGTCCATCTTTTGTGCTGTTTCTCATTGATTCTATTATTTTTATACTTATATATGGTGACATATATGTACTTTGATAATAAATTTACTTTGAACTTTGGTAATGAGGGGCTGGAAATATATTTCCAGTTGAGGTGATGTGACTTAGAGGACAGCCTCAAGAGGTGGTGTGCCCCTACCTATTCCTCCTGGGTCCTGAATAGTAGAGGTCACTGGCCTACTGAACCCAGCTTGGTCACGTGCAGCACTCACTGCACCTTGTGTGTGTTGGGGTTAGAGGGGATGAATACAGAGGGAAGTATATCATGGGATGAATAAACAGGATCAAGTACTATATTAAGAACTCTCACCATCCAGGACAAGCCCTCTTCTCATTACTACCATAAGGGAGGAGGCACGGGAGCCTGAGGACACGCACTCAACGTTTTAGGAATGGCTTCTTTTTTTCCACTATCAGATTTCTGAATGGTTCATGAATCCATGAACACTAACTACTTCACTATTTTGCAATACACATTTTTATATAAATTTCTTACTGTAACATAATAGATTTTTATGTATTGCACTGTAGTGTGTGATGCTCCCTCAGTACCACCCCCCCATAACTGAGACTCTCCTCCAATAATGCCCATTCCCCAGTGTAGCCCTCTCTCAGTACTGCTCCTCTCACATTACAACCCTCCCACAGCACAGCACTCCCTCAGTAACACACCCCATTTTTTTCAACAAAACTACAAAGGTTTACTCACACACAAAATACAAACATCAGGGGATTACAAGACTGTGAACAATTTCAAAGTAAAACATGATTACTACTGTCTATAAAACACTCAGTTCCCAGGAATGGGGGTGGGATTACTATTCCTGGAAATCCCTCACTATGTCCATAGTAACCGCATGCTCCTTCCCTAAGGACATCCAGGCATGAATGTAACCCTGAAAGAGGGGCAGGCAGTTGGCTTGGGCAGAGCCCTCGACAGCCCACTTGCCTGGATCTGTGAATGGCCATCTTAGCCAGAACCAGGAACAAACCCACCAGAAGATCCTTTGAGTGGCTAGTGCACCCCACTCCATGCTCCCCCCATACAGGGTGACCATATATAAGGATCGCGGGACTGATATGTAACTAAAAGTTGAGTAGCAGCTTCTTCAGATACTTGAACAGGGGCTGCAAGCTTTTGCACTCTCTATAAACGTGAGACACTGATCCTCATGGCCACAGAATGGACAGGTGGACGGGGTGTCAGTGAACCTACTGAAAAATATGTTGCACGGCACTGCCCTATGCAACACCTTCCACCTCTGGTCCCTAATGTACAGGGGAAGGATCCTTGCAAAAAGAGACTTTACTGGGGACCTCCCCTCAGAACCACCCCTCTCACAGTGTGACCCTCCCTCAGTACTATCACTCTCTCCCTTTCCACAGGACTACAAGGTTGGCTTTGACTTTCTGCCCAGTCTATTGACCTGGAATGAGTCTGCAGTCTCAGCCCAGAACAGGCATGGACTGGTGCACGGCTGACAAAACCCTTCAGCTGATTCTACCGAGGCTCGACATTAACCCCACACCACCCCTCCCCCTCACCTCGAAGGAGTTGGGGGAGAGCTGTAGTTGTTGCCATGTAAACATCTTCTGGCCCTATACCAGAGACAGGGCTTGTGTGCACATGTTTCAAATGCCAGTGTATAAATGGGTGCAGCTGTCCCATGCTGTCATGGCTGATCTGGGCTACTTGCTGACCTACCAAGTGTCGAGGCTGATCACATTAGGAAGATCACCCAGCAGCGATCCCATTACCCACCAGCATCATGAGTACATAATTACTAATTATAGGGAGTGTTATTGACCTGAGCCTCAGGACGGAGTGGTGGCTGAAGAGGTCTCTGACTTTTCAAGTCTGTATTTTCACTGCCCTCATTTCTCCTGTCTCTCTCTCACCCTGTTGTTTGTGTTCTTCTCAGTCGACCTTTAGTTTGACACGATGCCCAGTCACTCAGAGACTGAGCTCCGGTGTGTTTCTGGGTAGGTTGGGATATAGATAATCCAACCCTTCCTACTGCACCCCAGCTGGAACCTCTAGAGGCTTGGTTAAACCACTACCATTTGGTTTTCACATACCTAAGGACTCAAACAACTCCGAAAAATGTGAAAGGTCGTCACCCCATCAAACCGCTCTGGTCAACCGTGGACTGAAGGAGGACCATCTGCCTTTAAAGGGTGTCCTCAACGTCATCAGGTGAGCCATTGCCCAGACCCTGGAGGAAGATGAGTGCACGTTCTTCAAGCTCATTGGGGTGAGGGACCAAATGTGGGTTTTACCTCCTTCCTCCTCAGAGGACTGAACTAGGAGGAGCCTATTAGACCGGTCCCATCTCTGGGGTATGGAGTGGTGGGGGTCAGAGGTGGAGTCCACCAAGGATGCAATGGGGGACATTGGGTAGGTGGGAGGATAGTGATTTTAATAATGATTTGCCTTGTTTGTCATGTACATTGAAATATGTTATTTGAGTCAACAACCAACACAGTTCGACGATGTGCTACGAACATGCTCCTAAGTGTCACCATGCTTCTAGTGCTGACATAGCAAGCCCACAACTCACTAACCCTAACCCATATATCTTTGGAACGTGGGAGGAAACCTGAGCACCCAGAGGAAACCTACGTGGTCACGGGAAGAACATACAAGCTAATTGCAGATGGTGGAGGGATATGAACCCCCAATTGCTGGCACTGTATCGTGTAATGCTAACTCTATGCTAGCATGCCATCCCTATGAGCCACCATGTAACATGACGGGCCAGTGTTCATGATTTAATGGTTGGGTCACAATTGTGGACAAGTTCACAAAAGTGGGGGGGGGGGCGTATTTTATAGGGTGAGTAGTGTCTAATGATTGGAGAGTGTCCGTTTTTTTAGGAAGTTCCTCTGGGTGCTGGAGGTAGGCAAAACTGGTGGTACAGTCTGTGACAGGGAGACCAAAAGTGGGCTGTTAAAGGAAGATCATTTGGTTGTCAAATTTCCGAGTCAGCAGAATCTGAATCAGGTTTAATATCACGGGCGTACTTCATGAAATTTGATGTTTTGTGGCAGCAGTTCATTGTAATAAAAACCATGAATTACAATAAGAGATATATATTAAAAAAAGTAAATAAGTGGTGCAAAAAAGAGAGGGAAAATACTGTAGTAGTGTTCATATGTTTATTGTCCATTCAGAAATCTGATGGCGGAAGGGAAGAAGCTGTACCTGAGATGTTGAGTGAGTGTTTTCAGGCTCCTGTACCTCCTCTCTGATGGTAGCAATGAGAGGAGAGCATGCCCTGGGTGGTGGGGGTCCTTAATGATGGATGCCAACTTCCTGAGCCATCACTTTTTGAAGGTGTCCTGGATGCTGAGGAGGCCAGTGCCCATGATGGAACTAGCTGAGTTTATAGCTTTCTACAGCTTTTTCCAATCCTGTGCAGTGGCCCCTCTATAATAGACAGTGAGTTAGAATGTGCTCCACAGTACATCTGTCGAAATTTACAAGTGGATTTGGTGACATACCAATTTTCCTGAAATTTTTAATGAAATATATCCACTGTTGTGTCTTCTTTGTGATTGCATTGATATCTTGGGCCCAGGATAGATTCTCAAGGGATATTGACACCCAGAAACTTGAAATTGTTCACTCTTTCCACTTCAGACCCCTCAATGAGGCCTGGTGTATGTTCCCTCGACCTACCCTTCCTGGTCCACAATCAGTTCCTCAGTCTTACTGATGTTGAGTGCAAGGTTATTGTTGCAACAGAGTACAGAGTGTTGCTGGGCTGTGTAAGATTAAAGGCGTGGGTCAAGCCCGTGTTACAGATGGCAAAGCTCAAACTGGGCAGTGCCCACAAGCTATGGGAAGAGATCCCATGGGTGGGTAAAGCACAGACCACATAGCAGCATCCAGTGGCTACATATGGGGAGGCTGACCTCATACTAAAGAGCAATGTCCGCTGGAGAAGATAGGCACATGAATGATAGAAAAATAGAGGGCTATGTGGGAGGGAAGGCTGAGATTGATTTCAGAGTAGTTTAAAAGGCAGGCACAACATCAAGGGCTGAAGAACCTGCTTTGTGCTGTACCGTCTTATGTTCTAAGATCTGTAAGGCAGACAATCTTGTAGTGCAATTAAAGACTGGCAGGTATGATGTTGTGGGCATTACTGAGTTGTGGCTGAAAGAAGATCCTAGTTGGGAGCTTAACATCCAAAGATACACATTGAATCAAAAGGACAAGCAGTTAGGCAGAGGCAGTATCCTATGAAAGAGGATTGGAAGACATAGGATCCTTATGGGTAGAGTTGAGTAACTGCAAAGGTAAGAAGATCCTGATGGGAATTATACAGGCCTTTGAACAGTAGCTAAGACGTGAGATACAAGTTATGATGGGGAAAATGGCATGTAAAAAGGGCAATGTCACGATGGTCATTGGAGGGGGTGGATTTCAGTATGGTCGTAGATTGGCAAAATCAGGTTGGTGACGGATCCCAAGAGAAGGAATTTGCGGAAAGCCAATGAGGTGCCTTTTTAGAGCAGCTTGTGGTTGAGGCCACTAGGGGAAAGGCAATCTGGACTGGGTGTTCTGTAATGAACTATATATGATTAGGGAATTTAAGGTAATGGAACCGTGAGGAGACAGAGATCATAATATAATAGAATCCACCCTGCAGTTTGAGAGGGAGAAGCTAAAGTTTAATGTATCTGTATTACAGTGGAATAAAGGGAACTACAGAGGCATGAGAAAGGAGCTGACCAAAGTTGACTGGAAGGGGATACTAGCAGGGATGATGGCAGAACAGCAATGGCTGGAGTTTCTGAGAGCAAATCTGAAGGAACAGGATAGATACACCCAAAAGATGAAGAAGGATTCTAAAAGAAGGATGATGCTATGGTGGCTAACAAAGGGAGTCAAAGGCAGCATAAAAGCAAAACAGAGGGCATGTAATAGAGCAAAAATTTGTGGGAAGTTAGAGGATCAACTAACTAAAAAAGCACAGAAAAGATATAATATGACATAAAATAAAATAACATAAAAGGGATACCAAATTTTTTTTCCAGATACATAAAGAGAAAAAGAGAGATGAAAGTGGGTATCAGATTGCTGGAGAGGTACAAGTAATGGGGGACAAAGAAATGGCACACAAACTTAATAAGTCTTCTGCGTCAGTCTTTACTGTGCAATTCACTAGCTGTATGCCAGAATTTTGAGAGTATTAGGGGGCAGAAGTGAGTGTAGTTGCTATTACTAAGATGATGCTTGGGAAGATGAAAGGTCTGAAGGTAGGTAATGCACCTAGGTGAGATGGACTACACCCCAGGGTACTGAAAGTTGTAGCTGAAGAGAATATGGAGGCATTGGTAATGATCATTCATGAATCACTAGATTCTGAAATGGTTCTGGAGGACAGGAAAATTATAAATGTACTCACTTCTTTAAGAAGGAAGGGAGGCAAAAGAAAGGAAATTATACGCCAGTTAAGCTTGACTTTAGTGATTGGGAAGATGTTGGAGCCCATTGTTAAGGATGAAGTTTTGGAATACTGGAGGCATATGATTAAAAATGTTTAAGTCAACATGGTTTCCTTAAGGGGAAATTTTGCCTGACAAATCTGTTTGAACTCCTTGAGGAAATAACAGGCAAGATGGATAAAGGAGAGTCAGTGGATGCTGTTTACATGAATTTTCAGAAGGCCTTTGACAAGATGTTGCTGCTGCACAAGAGCCTATGGTATTACAGGAAAGGTACAAGCATGGACAGAAGATTAGTTGACTGGCGGAAGATAAAGAGTGAGAATGAAGGGGGCTTTTTCTGGTTGGCTGCTGTTGACTAGTCATGTTCTGCAGGGGTTGGTGTTAGGTCTGCTATGTTTCATGCTATACGTTAATGATCTGGATGACAGAATTGATGGCTTTGTGGACAATATGAAGAGAGTGGATGGGCAGGTAGCATTGAGGAAGCAGAGAATCTGTAGATGGATTTAGAAAAGAAAATGGGCAAAGATGTGGTAGATGGAATATAATGTAGGGAAGTGTGTGGTAGAAGGAATAATACCAATAATTTTAAAATCAGGGAATGAATTTAAAACTCGGAGATTCAAATGGACTTCAGAGTCCTAATGCAGGATTCCCTAAAGTTTAACTTGCAGGTTGAGACAGTGGTAAGGAAGCCAAATGCAGTGTTAGCATTTATTTCTAGATGACTAGAAGATAAAAGCAAGGATGTAATGCTAAGGCTTTAATAAGGCATTTGTCATGATGCACTTAGTGTACTGTGAACTTTTTTTGGCCCTACATCTAAGTAACGATTGGAGAGGATCCAAAGAAGGTCTATGAGAATTATCCCAGGAATGAAATGGTTAACCTATAGGGAGTGTTTGATACTCTAGGCCTAAATCGACTGGAGTTTAGAAAATTTAGAAGACAGGATATCTTGAAATCTACTGCACACTGAAAGGACTGGATAAAGTGGATGTAAAAAGGATATTTCCAAAAGTGGGAGAGTAGGACAATAGGGCACAGCCTCAGAAAAGAAGGACAACACTTTAGAAGGGAGATGAGGAGAAGTTTCTTTAGCCAGAAGTGGTGAATTCGTGGAATTTGTTGCCACAGACAGCTGTGGGGGCCAAGCCAAATGCAGTGTTAGCATTCATTTTTAGATGACTAGAAAATAAAAGCAAGGATGTAATGATAGGTTCTTGGTTAGTAAGGCATCAAAGTTAACAAGGAGAATGCAGAGAAATGGGGTCAAGAGGGAAAATAAATCAGCTGTGGTCAAATGGTCTAATTTTGCTCTTACGTCTGATAGTCCAATATTCTATTGGTCTGTAGTATTGGCTAAGTCCATTCTACAGAGCAGTGCCCACAGACTATGGGAAGAGATCAATGGATGGGTGGGTAAAGCAGAAACTACTGCAGTGCCCACAGGCTCTGGGAGGTAGAGTCCCTGCTAGACATTGCTATTGCTAAAGGCAAAGGTATCTGACTGCAGAAACACCCCCTCTGATCCAGCACTCTCATATCTGCAGGGAGAAGAGATGCTGTGGGGAGCAGACGACAGAATATGGCTGATCCTGGTCCTGCTCCTGCTGGCTTTTGTGCGAGGCTGCCCGGCTGACTGCCCCAGCTCCTGTACTTGTGGTCTGGGGAACGGGACAGTGGTGTGCCATGGCGCCCAGCTCACCACTCCTCCAAGACTGCTTCCTGAAGGGATAAGGAGGCTGGACTTGAGCAGCAACTTGATTGAGCGGCTGGGCCGGGAAACCTTTGGCAATCTGACCGAGCTACAGGAGCTGGACCTCAACGACAACCTGGTGTCCAACATTGAGGACGAAGCCTTCTATGGCCTGCCCAGTCTCCTCACCCTCCGGCTGAGCAGCAACCGTCTAAGCACCATTCAGCCCGGCGTGATGAGGGCCTTGCCCAACCTCCACAGACTGGAGCTGGGTGATAGGCTGGCCCACGTGGAGGCTGGGGCCTTCACTGGCTTGGCACGACTAAGGCATCTATCCCTGGGCATGGCGTCCGCCGTCCGCCAGGTGCCCATTGCTTCCCTCTCATCACTGCGTGGCCTCCGGTCACTGCACCTCTCCGGCTTGGGAGCCAGAACACTGGAGGCTGGCTCCTTCCACGGCTTGCGGCGCCTCCGTCACCTGCGCATTGAGCGCTGGCCTCAGCTGGCGAAGCTGAATCCAGGCGTGCTGGATAGCCTCAACCTCACTAGCCTTTCGATCACCCACTGCAACCTGAGCTCAGTACCGGGCCACTCCTTCGCCCACCTGGTCCACCTGCGGCGTCTTGACCTCTCGCACAACCCCATCACTGCGGTGCAAGGGAATGCACTGGAGGGGCTGGCTCGCTTGCGTGAGCTGCGGTTGGCTGGTGGTGGCCACCTGGCTGAGATCCGGGCTGGAGCCTTCCGGGGCCTGCCCAGCCTCCGAGCCCTCGATGTGTCGGGCAACAGATTGGTAACACTAGAGGAAGCAGCCTTTGAGTCAGTGGGCAGCCTGGAGTCCCTGGGGCTGGGCTCCAATCCACTGGCCTGTGACTGCCGGCTCCGCTGGTTGCTACAGGCTAGGGCACCTGGGCTGGACTGGGGGCGGCGGCTGCCCACCTGCACCGACCCGGAGGGGGCACGCAGCCTTCAGCTGGTGGAGCTGGGCCCTGCCGAGCTTACCTGCCACCGGCCCCGTATCAACATCCGCCCCCAGGCCCAGGTGTCAGTAGCTGAGGGGCAGACGGTGAGACTGGCATGTGGGGCTGTGGGCCGGCCAGCTCCGGTGGTGAACTGGGTCGCGCCTGACTTCCGGTTGCTGAGTGGTGGCAAGGGCGGTCGGCTCCGGATGCTGGCTGACGGCTCGCTGGAGATCCACCTGGCCCAGGCCGGGGACTCTGGTCTTTATCTGTGCACTGCGTTTAACCTAGCAGGCAATGACTCTGCCTCCGCTCACCTGCTTGTGGGCGGCTGGTGCACCCCCACCACCCCTGCCTCTGCCTTTCCTTCCCTGCTGGACCCTCCCACCTTGACGGTTGTCCTGACCCTGGGCTTGGCCTGCTTCCTTGGCATCACCGTGCTCTGCTTCGCACTTCTGCTGCTCTGGGGCTGGCTGAAGGGCCCCATCAAACGCACCAGCAGCGTGGAGGTGCTCAGGCACTCAAGCGGCACCAGTGCACAGTCTGAAGCCATCAAGTACACCACCAAAATGTTGTGAAGGGTTCTGGGGGGGGGGGGATGGGGGTTGCAATAGGGTGGTCAGTTCCTTGGACTGGACTGGCGAGCAAGCGCTGGAATTAAGGAGAGTCCCCTTCCCTTCCCTAGTGTAGAAGGTAGAGTTGGTGGGAGGGGTTGAACCAATCTCCGCCCTCAGTTGTGAAGCCTCCCCATGCCCGATGCCACCTTTCCCCCTTGCCTTCCCTGTGAAACTCAGCCCCATGAGTGACCCCCCCCCCCGCCACTCCCCTATCTCATTTGCTACAGAGTTAATGAAGTGTTTTGCACTGGAGGGGGTGTGGTGAAGCTTCACCCAAGTGGTGGCTGGTCTGGAGCATTTCAGTGCTGTAGAGACACTATACAGACCAGGTGTTTTCACTGGGACAGAGGAGGCTTGGAGTGTCCTGCACAAGGTGTATGAAATCATGAGGGTAAAACATAAGGAAGATTGTCAAAATCTTTACCGCATGGCTGGTGGTGCGAGTGGGGGGTGTCTAAGATGAGAAGGCAGAGGATTACAGCGAGAGATGGGATATTTAGAGGGATTTGAGAGGGAATGTTTTTGCACAGAGGGGTGGTTAAAGTCCAAAACGTGCTGCCTAAAGAGATGGTGGAGGCAGAGGAACTCTCACAGTATCCAGACAGCAGCTTGAATTGTTGAGTCCCAAAGGAGGTCCTGATGTGGGAAATGGAGATAGGGTGCAGGTATAATTGGTGGAAGGGCCTGTTTCTGTGCTGAACAGTTCTATGTCTGTCACACACAAAACACTGCAGGGACTCGGCAAATCAGACAGCATCTATGGAGGGTAATAAACAGTTGACATTTTGAGCCGAGACCGTTCACGAGTTCTTCCAGCATTTTGTGTGTGTTCTGCTTCTACAGAATCTCTTGTATTTATGAACAATGGTGGAGCAAACTCAATGGACTGAATGGCCCAATTCTGCTCCTTTGTTTTATGGTGTTATGGAGTATTGCTGGTTTGACATTAGTGTGGTCAGTACCAGTACCATGGATTTATGTGACCTTGGCCTATAATCATTGTCTGACATTGAGTTGCATGTAGACACACACCTTTCTATCTCCAACCATCACGTACCCACCCACACTCATCCCATTTTATTTTCCCTACATTCCTATCAACTCCACCCTTGATCAATCACCAACCTATGCCAGCAGGGAGACAATTTCCAGCAACTGACTAACTTTGCAACCCATGGCATTTCCTTTAGCACACTGAGTCTGTACAGACCATCAAGGAGCAAATTATACTGATTCTACACTAATCCCTCTTTAACATTCCCCTGCAGATTCCCATCAACTTACTTGTGAGCCCATAAAGGTTTATTCCCATTCGACCATAGGACATAGGAGAATTAGGCCATTTGGCCCATTGAATCTGCTCCACCATTCCATCACTCTGATATTTATCATCCCTCTCAATCCCATTTTCCTGCCTTCTCCCCATAACCTGACTAATCAAGAACCTATCAGACCCCACTTTAAATATACTCAGTGAGCTCCAGAGAATCACCACCCCCTGGCTGAAGAAATTCCTCTTCATCTTTGTTCTAATAGGCTGTTCCCTCTATTCTGAGGATGTGCCCTAGATCACTAACCTAGTTCAATTTACAGCATTAACTTTCCAGCCCACAGTATCTCCCACCTGGTATTGTCCTTGAAGAGGTGAGACCAAGCCAGAGCTGAAAAACAGACCCATTGGCCATATGAATCAGTGCTGACATTCAAGAAGCCATTTCCACTAATCCTATATTAATGCTTTTTAAATAGTTCCTTCCATATTTCTACCGAGATTCCGACTCCTCACTTACACACTAGAGAGGCAGGTTACAGTGGCCAAGTAACTCACTGATCCCGCAGATGGTTGAGATGCGGGAGAAAACTGGAGCAGCTGGGGGTGGGGGAGGGAACCCATATGGTCATCACAAAATGCTAGAAGAA
The DNA here is from genome assembly GCF_048418815.1 of Hemitrygon akajei. Taxonomy (NCBI): domain Eukaryota; kingdom Metazoa; phylum Chordata; class Chondrichthyes; order Myliobatiformes; family Dasyatidae; genus Hemitrygon; species Hemitrygon akajei. The sequence goes on along the minus strand of NC_133134.1, from coordinate 100,592,010 downwards.
CTCAGTAGATCAGGCAGCATCTATATAGGGGAATACACAGTTAACGTTTCAGACCAAAACCATTCATCTTGATATGATCTTTTATTCCAGCATGGGAGGGAGTCTCAGAAGCAGCTCTGCTCCTTTCCGTGTCTGAGTGGAGATGCAAAGCTCTTGTGTGTGTATGCCTGGAGCTGGCTCCTCCAACCTTCCCTCTCCACCAGGCAAGCTGCTGGGGAGCCTGGTTCTCCTCACCTGTCTTCCAGTCTGCAGCTTTCATAAGGTGATCTACCAGGAAGCAAATATTGAGCCTTATCACCCATTACAGGAAGTCTCAGGCACAAGGTGAAAAACAGCCTCCACTCTTAAGCCTGGATTCAAACAATGTGTAACTAAGGTCATAACTGTACTGTTTCACTTAAGATATTACAGGATTATCAAAGCTTCATAAAGATGTGCATTTTTTTATTAATAAAATATTTGGCAGTTCTTGTGCAGTATTTTCTGACTATGGTATCTGTTAAACAGCCTCTTACCCAGCAGCTCAAAGGCAAAAACTGAGAATGCAACACAGATTATGCAAGGGATCAGTTACGACCAACTGAAGGTGAGGGAAGGCTTGGGCTGAATGGCCTCCCTGATGACCTTATGGACATAGGGTTGTGTAATCAGTTGGCAGAGATAGAGGTTGTAGCATGAATGCAGATAGGAACTCTCTATCCAGGTCACCAATCTTAATATTAGGACATTTAAGAGAGTCTTGGATAGGCTCATGGATGACAGAAAAATGGAAAGCAATGTAGAAGGGAAGGATTAAATTTAATCTTAGAGCAGGTTAAAAGATTGGCACAACATTGTGGGTTGAAGGGACTGCATTGTTCTATGTCCCTTCCCCTTCCCCTCTCTCTCTCTCCCACCCTTCTTCCTGCCCTCCCTTCACACATGCTGCTTGACCAGTGAATTTATTTCCAGTGCTGTCTGTTTTAATTCAGATTCCTAACACCTGTGGTATTTTAGTCCACCACCTAGTCTATGTGGCGGGTGAAGCTTAGGGTTTCATTTGAATGACACTGGGTCTCTTCCCCAGTTAGAGCAGAGGGAGTAAGAAACTCAGCCTGACAGTGAGGGACCGACTACTTGAAGGTAGCGCTGGACCCACAGCCTCATGCACTTGGTGAGAAGGGATCTGGACTATTCCCTAAACCTGAGCGAGGGTGCCACCCACTGCCCATAGCACGCTACTACAAACCTGAGAGCTTCCATTGCTGGGTGCCGCAAATCCCATTGTGCAGTGCGGGTACTCTCTGGGGTATAACTGGGCACAGCAGACTTATTCAGTTTTAAAATCAATATCCCTTGAAACAGACCCTGTCCAAGTTGTGGATCTCATCTGCAGACACTGGGCAAGGGCAGGGCCGGGAGTAGCCTTTCTGTGAAAGAGTGGAGTTTGATGCACGGCTGGAGGACAGGGCAGGAAGTGAGGCTGCTCTGTATACTTGGGACTATGACAAAGATGTGGGAGAGAACGCATGTGCGCAGGTGAGGAGGGCTAAGGAAATTCAAGATTAACTGTAAGAGAGTTGTGAGTGAAATCCACACCACCAGGTTCAGGCTTTAGTCATTAGGCTTCTGTTGGGGATCGTTGGGGAGGATAATTACTGATTACTCACCCCAACAATGAAGTTTTCCAATAACCTATGGGCTCACATTCAAGGACTCTTCAACTCACATTCTCAATATTTATTGCTTATTAATTAATTCATTTATTATGTTTGGTTTTTTCTTTTGTATTTGCACAGTTTTGTTGCCTTTTGCACATTGGTTGTTTGTCCATCTTATTGTGTGTGGTTTTCATGAATTCTATTGTGTTTCTTTGTACTTACCCGCAAGAAAATGAATCTCAGGGTAGTATATGGTGACATATATGTAGTTTGAAATTTGAACTTTTCCTTTTGTTGAAAAGGAAAGCCCGGGACAGCTGAGGTTACATTCAGAGTATAACTCCTTTCACACAGTCCTATCACGTACTCCCAGTGCTGGGTTAGATACGGAATATAGTTTTCAATAAGTAATAATCTTAAAAATGATTCTTCTGTGCTCATATTTGAAAATTCAAAAGTTTTCATCCTGATCCAGGATGCATTTAGAACATAGAACAGTACAGCACAGTACAGGCCATTTGGCTATTGACATTGTGCTGACCTTTTAACCTACTCCAAGATCAATCTAACCCCTCTCCTCTACATAACCTTCATTTTTCCACCATCCATGTCCATATCTAAAAGTCCCTAATATATCTGCCTCTACCACCACCCCAGCAGGGTGTTACACACACCCACCATTCTCTGTGTAAAATAATCTGCCTCTGACTTCCCCTCCACAATAATTTCCAGCAATCACCATAAAATTATGTCCCCATTTCCACCATGGGGAAGTCTCTAGCTGTTCATTCAGTCTATGTTTCATATCACCTTGTACATCTCTATCAAGTCACCTCTCATACTCTTTCACTCCAGAGAAAAACCGTAGGTCATTCAACCTTCCCTTATGAGACCTGTTCTCCAACACTTATCCCAGAATACATTCCCAGCCTCTCCTTATAACTCATGTCATCAGGTTCCAGTAGCATCCTTGTGAATCTGGAGAACTTGTCCCCAATCTTCCTAAATCCTTAAAAATGAAGTCTTACATACAGATATCCTTTGCATGTCTCACATAGCGCCACAGAACAATACGACACAGACAAAGGCTCTTCGGCCCAACAGGTCTATGCTGACCATAATACCAATTCCTCTTAATCTCTGCACTTAGATCCTTGACTTCCTAACCGGAAGACCACAATCTGTGTGGGTTGGTGATAACATCTCCTCCTCACTGACGATCAATACTGACGCACCTCGGGGTGTATGCTTAGCCCACTGCTCTACTCTCTATATACACATGACTGTATGGCTAGGCATAGCTCAAATACCATCTATAAATTTGCTGATGATACAACCAGTGTTGGTTGAATCTCAGGTGGTAACGAGAGGGCGGACAGGAGTGAGATATGCCACCTAGTGGAGTGGTGTCGCAGCAACAACCTGGCACTCAACGTCAGTAAGACTGAAGAGTTGATTGTGAACTTTAGGAAGGGTAAGACAAAGGAACACATACCAATCCTCATAGAGGGATCAGAAGTGGAGAGAGTGAGCAGTTTAAAGTTCCTGTGTGTCAAGATCTCTGAGGATCTAACCTGGACCCAACATATCGATGTAGTTATAAAGAAGGCAAGTCAGCAGCTATACTTCATTAGCAGTTTGAAAGGACTAGGCATGTCAACAAATACACTCAAAAACTTCTATAGTTGCACCGTAGAGAGCATTCTGACAGGCTGGATCACTGTCTGGTATGGGGGGGAGATGGGGGGGTGGTTGCTGCACAGGACCGAAAAGAAGCTGCAGCAGGTTGTAAATCTAGTCAGCTCCATCTTGGGTACTAGCCTACGAAGTACCTGGGACATCTTCAAGGAGCGGTGTCTCAGAAAGGCAGTGTTCATTATTAAGACCTCCAGCACCTAGGGCATGCCCTTTTCTCACTGTTACCATCAGGTATGAGGTACAAAAACCTGAAGGCACACATTCAGTGATTCAGGAACAGCTTCTTACCCTCCGTCATCTGATTCCTAAATGGACATTGAATCCTTGAACACTACCTCACTTCTTTTAATGTACAGTATTTCTGTTTTCAGCACGTTTTTTAAATCTATTCAATATACATATACTGTAACTGATTTACTTGTTTGTTTATTGTTATTATTTTTTCTCTTCTTGTAGATTATGTATTGCATTGAACTGCTGCTGCTAAGTTAACAAATTTCATGTCACATATTAGTGATAATAAACCTGATTCTGATTCCAGGTACCTATCCAAGCTACTTTAATGGTACCTGCCTCAACCACTTCCTCTGGTAGCTCATTCCATATATACACTGTCCTATGCATGAAAACTCTATCCCTCAGGTTCTTTTTAAATCTTTCCCCTCTCGCTCTAAAGCTATGTCCCATGGCTTTGGACTCCACTACCCTGGGGAGGTGTATCTATGTCTCATTACATACGTTTTTATAAAGTCACAGACTCACTGTCTATTCACTCTGGCTTGATTCACATATATACATCATGTTGCTGGCTACTGATTACAGTTTGATGTTTAACACCACCATCTCCTCAGTACCAATCAACAACCTGTGCCTATGCCTCCCCCTGCAACTGTATCCTTGATTTCCTTCTTAGGAGATTGCAGCCAAAATGGTCTGGTATAGCACCTCCTCCTTGCTGACAATCAACACTGGCACACCTCAAGGTTGCATGCTTAGCACACTGCTCTACTCTCTCTCTCTACACACAAGATTGTGTGGCTTGGCACAGCTCAAGCACCATTTATAAATTTGCTGATGACACAACTGCTTTTGGCATAATCTCAGATGCCGATGACGAGGCATAGAGGAGTGAGATCGACTGGTTGAGTGCACTCAATGCCAGCATGACCAAGAAATTGATTGTGGACTTCAGGGACTTCAGGGAATACACACCAGCCCTCATTGAGGGATCAGCAATGGAAAGGGTGAGCAGTTTCAAATTCCTGGACATCAATATCTCGAATGTCTTATCTTAGGCTTGACACGTTGATGTAATCATGAAGAAGATACCAAGCAGAGATATTTCATTAGGATTTTAATAAAATTTGGTGAGGGTTGACGGGCACAGCTGATTTTATTTAGCCTCCCGTGGAAAGGTAGCAGCGTATAATGGATAGCATTGAGTTGCTGGAGGGTCTATATTCCCCTGTGAAACGTGGTGCTTTTCAGACAAAGTGCTAGATCAAAACATGAAAAAGTTTGTGAACCCTATGAAATTATCTGATTTTCTGCATTAATTGCTCATAAAATGCAGTTTAATCTTAATCTAAGTCACAATAATAGATAAACAAATCAGTCTAAACTAATAGCACACAAACAATTGTACTCTTCTTGTCAATACTGAGTACATCATTTAAACAATCACAGTCTAGGTACACAAAAGTAAGTGAACCTCTGGGGTAATGCCTTCTATAAAGAGGTAGGTGTTCCAATCAATGAAATGAGATTGGAACTGTGGGTGTAGAGGCGCTCTACCCTCTAAAAAAGACACACAAAGTCAGGTTACTGACAGATCCTGCTCTTCTCAATAAAGATCTGTTTACGTGCACCATGCCTCAATCAAAACAATTTTCAGAAGATCTTAGGGGGATTGTAAAGATGCATCAAGCTGGAAAAGGCTACAAAAGCATTTCTGAAGACCTGAGTGTTCATCAGACCACAGTTAGAGAAATTGTCTACAAATGGAGGAAATTCAGTACTGTTGCTACTCTCCCTAGGAGTGGTGTCCTACAAAGATCACACCAAGAGCACAACATGTAAAGCTTAAGGAGGTGATAAAGAACCCAAGGTTACAGCAAAAGACATGCATAAATCTCTAGAACTTGCTAAAGTCTCTGTTCATGTGTCCTCTAGAAGAAAAACACTGAACAAGAATGGTGTTCATGGAAAGACACCATGGAGAAAACCACTGCTCTCCAAAAACAACATTGCTGCTCATCTCAAGTTTGTGGACAGATGAGACAAAAATTGAACTTTTTGGTAGAAATGCACACCACTATGTTTGGAGAAAAAAGGGCACTGCACACCAACATCAAAACCTCATCTCACCAGTGAAGCATGATGGAAGGAGCATCATGGTTGGGGCTGCTTTTCTGCCTCAGAACATGGACAGCTTGCATTTGTGGAGGGAACAATGAATTCCAAATTGTATCAAGACATTTTACAGGAAAATGGCAAGGTAATGGTCCGTCACCTGAAACTTAATAGAAGTTGGATGATGTGACAAAACAATGATCCGAAACACAAGAGTAAATCAACAACAGAATGGTTTAAAAACAAGAAAATTTGTGTTTTGGAATGGCCAAGTCAGAGTCCAGATCTTAACCCAACTGAGATGCTGAAAAGGGCTGTCCATGCAGGTATCTGAAATATTGATGAACTGAAACAGTTTTGTATGGAAGAATGGTTTGAAATTCCTTCCCAGCATTATGCAAGTCTGATCAGCAGCTACAGGAAATGTTTGGTGAAGATTATTGCTGCTAAAGGAAGTTCTACTAGTTATTAAATACAAGGGTACACATACTTCTTCCAGCTGGACTGCGAATGATTAAATAATGTGTTCAGCAAAGACATGAAAAGTACAATTATTGGTGTTATTAGTTTAGGCAGATTGTGTTTGTCTATTATTGTGACAGATGTAAATCAGACCCCATTTTATGAGTATTAATGCAGAAAACCAGGTAACTGCAAAGGGTTCACAAACTTTTTCTTGCAATTGTATATATATATTTTTTTGATTTCTCAAGATACCCAAATAAGAATATGGAGCTGAGTGGGACTATATCCAAATTAACATTTCTACACTTTTATCTGCTTCTTATCAGAATGCTGTTTCAAGATTTAAGGTCATTTCCAATACACAAGTGTAAATGAAATGAAATATTTGTTTCTCCAGATCCAGTGCAGCACAAAATGAAACAAGACTGGAACACGATTAATAAAAAAACTATAAATTTGTAAGATAACTTTGTATGCCCAAAAAGTGACGCTAGGTACAGGAGTGTTTGTACATAGGGTGAAGAACAGGAAATGATAAAGTAGTGAGTGGGATCTTGCTGTGCACAGACGGCTGGGTTTTCTACAACAGCTGCTGAACACTGACGTTCTTCCCTGACCCCGATCGTCCCTGGGTTTACCCAGAAAAGATGGGCTGAGTGGAGGAAAATCTTTCAGCTAATACATTTATGCTTCCTCAAATCTGCGTGAGGTGGAGGGAGGCGGTGTGATGTTAGTAACGGCCGAGTGTGTCCCCCTGTCCTAGTGACGGGCAAGACTCATCTGGTAGGGGGCAGATATGAGTCTCTCTCAGGGGTAGTCGAGGTCCTGGGACATAGCTGGTAAGGGCCAGATGTGAGCCCATTACAGCATTGGGCGAGGTAGGGACAAATCTAGTCGGAGGCAGATGTGAGCCCGTATCTCAGAGGAGGGGTCAATTCTGCTCAGCAGGACAGAAGAAACGTGACAAAACGGACGGGCAAACTTAATCCGCCGTCACTCCCTCCGCACCCGGGTCACAGGCGACCGCACCCTTGCCACTGCGGTGCTGCCTCTGAGAGCGATAGGTTGCGTGTGCGGGAGGAGCAGCGGCCGCTCTAGACGCACGGAAACGTCGCGGGGGCGGCGAGGGTGTGAGTGTGTGTGAGAGAGAAAAGCACTGGCAGCACACACACAGCAGCGGCTCCTAGCACCGACAAGATGCTGAACCTGGAGCTCTTGCTCCTGGGTCACCTCCTGATCTTGGGTTCGGCCGAGAGGGTCCCACGGCTGAAATTCGCCCCCACAGGTACACTAGCAGCGCCTCAGCATCCCACAGCCGCCCGTCTGGGTCCAGCTTTTTAAATTCCTATCCTTGTCTATATTTTTTTCACTTTTATACCCCTCCCCACCTTCTCCTTGGGATCTTGCTCTGCCGTCAGCTGCATTGCACCAAATTCGCACCCTGTCGCGGAACAAACATGAACCGCGCCGCCCGCATTTCCTTTCCAATCCCGATGAAGGATCGCGGCCAGGAACGTCGAGTGTTTATTCCCCTCCCATAGATGCTACCTGACCTGCTGAGTTCTTGTTTTGAAAAATCTGGGATCTTCCTGTGTAATCTCTCCTGCGCTCACTGGATCGTAGTATATATGTGTGTGAGAGAGAGACAGATTGCGGTCAGCGAGTGTGTGTATGGGGAGTGGGTCAGTTTCAATCCAGGGGATGCAGAATTCACTGCCTTCATTGCCCGTCCTCTCTCCCTCCCCCAGATCAGCCCCGGGTGAAGTTTGAATCTCCGGCCAGGTCCTCGGTGGGATATCACGATGAGAAGTCGGACACTCTATACCTTGGATCCACGGGAAGCGTGTACCTCCTGCAGTTTACCGACGCCGATGTCTCCCAGACTCCGGTACTTCGTGCCGCCCCCGCCGCTTCGTAGTCGCCGGCTGCCAACTGTCTAGGGATTTGGTTGGTGCAGCCAAGATCGGGTCTTGTAGTGGGGCCGTGACAGAACAGATCAGGCTAAAGGTCTCCTGTAAGAGTGGGATCCTCTCCCTGTGCGTTCCCATCTTCCCCAGAGAACAGGAGTGTTTAACTGGAAAATGAGAAGGGGAAGAGGGAGTAGAAGAGGGAACCATTAAAGGGGAGAAGGTAGTAGGGGAGAGGGGGGGAGGGACTGAGAGAAAGTTGTGGCAGAGAGGTGGGAAAGACGCAAATAGAAAGGGCCAGATGGGTGAGAATGGAGGAAATGGCAGAGGCTGAGGAGAGGAGGATGGAAAAAAAAGAAAAACAGTATACAAAGTGATGAGGGGTGTAGAGAGGATGAATGCTTGCAGGCTTTCCCCCTCAGGTTGGGTGAGACTAGAAGTAGAGGTCATAGGTTAAGGGTGAAAAGTGAAATATTTAGGGGGAACCTCTTCACACAGGGACTGTAAGTATGGTGGATGCAGGTTCATTTTCAATATTTAAGAGAATAAGTCCATGGATGAGAGGGCTATGAAAGGCTATGGTCCCGGTGCAGGTAGGTGGCACTAGGCAGAAGGCCAAACCAACATGGCCTAGATGGCCTCAAGGCCATGTTTCTTTTCTGTACTATAATTACTGAATTATTTCAAGTGAATGTTGTTCTGTCAGATCCCCCTGTCCCTGGATGACAACGCCAGAAAGAACTGCCAGAGCAAAGGAACAGCAAGTCAGGTAAGGACAAGCCGTGGTATTAGCAAGTACCAGCTGGAACTGGACTTGAGTATCTGCAGATGGTTCCATTCTGTTAAACTGTGTCAAGAATTACTGCCGTATGTTACTGTTTCAGGTCTCTCCTCTGTAATCAGCACTGAACACAGCTGATAACCAGTTACTAATGAATCACCACGGCATAGTTGCTATTGACATTGATTGATTTGTCCCTTCAGCCCACAATGTTGTGCCAACCTTTTAAACTACTCCAAGATCCCTGCCACATAGCCCTCCACTTTTCTTTCAACCATATGCCTATCTACGAATCTCTTAAATGCCCCAAATGTATCTGCCTCACCCCGGCATTGCTTTTCATGCACCCACCACTGTGTAAAAAAATAACTTGCCTTTGACATCTCCCTATTCTTTCATCCAAACACCTTAAAATTATAAGACCATAAGATATAGGAACAAATATATGGTCCACCCTGGGAAAAAGCCTTTGGCTACCCACACAATCTATGCCTCTTATCATCTTGTACACCCTTTATCAAGTCACCATGCTCTCTAATCTAGAAAGCATCCTGGTAAATCTCATATACATCCTCTCCACATCCTTCCTATAATGAGGCAACCAGAACTGAGCACAATACCCCAAGTGTGGTCCAACCAGGGTTTTATAGAGCTGCAACATTACCTCATGGCTCCTGAACTCAATCCCCTGACTAATGAAGACCAAAACAACACATGACTTCTTAACCACCCAATCTACTTGCATGGCACTGTGGACCCCAATATCCCTCTGTTCCTCCACACTGCTAAAAAATCTCACCATTAATGTTGTCTGCCTTCAAGTTGGACTACCAAAGTATATCATTTGGGTTCAATGGCCCTGGCCTGTCCCAAAGAAACCATCACAGACTGGCTTTGCTGTGTGGACTTGTGTGTGAAGTCAGTCTGATACAAGGGACATGATGATAATGTTCAAATGTACCCATGTAGAATCCACAGCATACAAACACAACATTATACTGGCAAATGGGGCAAGCTCATGGACTGGAAACAGTTTAGAGCTGAGTAGACCAAATGCAGGCAAATAGGACTAGGTCAGGTATGCAACTTGGTTAATATGGACAGATTGTACCAAAGGGCCTGTTTCCCTGCTGTAAAACTCTCTAACTCTAAATTAAGCACCCCAGCCACGTCTCACCGCCCCAACTGAGACTTCCTCCTCTACTTCATTCACACCAGAGCCACAAAAGGGAATCTGTGTCAAAACTGTGGGACACCTTAAACCAGAGGTGAAGGGCCATTGTCTTATTAAGCTATTTGGCCCAATGAGTTTGCTCTGCCATTCGATCATGGCTGACTTATTATCCCTCTCAACCCCATTCTCCTGCATTCTCTCTATAATCAAAAACAAATTAGCCTCCACTTAAAATATACCCAGTGACTTGGCCTCCACATCTGTGGCAATGGAAATCCACAAATTCACTATCCTCTGGCTAATGAAGTTCCTCATCTCTGTTCTAAATGGATATCCCTCTATTCTGAGGCTGTGCCCCTCTAGTGCAGGACTCCCCCATTATACAAAACATCCTCTCCATATCCACTATTTAGGCCTTTCAATATTTAATAGGTTTCAATGAGATCCCCTCACCCTCATTTTTCAAAACTCCACTGAGCACAGGCCCTGAGCCATCAAGTGTTCCACCATACATTAACCCTTTCATTTCCAGAATAATTCTCATAGATCTCCTCTGGACCCTCTCCAATTGCTGCACGTCATTTCTTAGATGAGGGGCCCAAAACTCCTTACATTACTCCAAGTGTAGTTTGACCAATAGCTTATAAAGTTTCAGCATTACATCCTTGCTCTTGTATTATAGTCCTCTTGAAATGAATGCTAACATTGCATTTGCACTCCTTAAAACTGGCTCAACCCCCAAGTTAACCTTTAGGGAATCCTGCATGAAGACTCCCAAGTCTCTCTGCAATTCTAAGTTTTGAATTTTCTCCCCATTTAGAAAATAATCTATACCTGTATTCCTTCTACCGAAATGCATCACCATACAATTCCCTACACTATTTTCCATCTTCCACTTCTTTGCCTATTCCCCCAATATGACTGCCTTTCTGCAGACTCCCTGCATCCTCAAAACTACCTACCCCTCCACTTGTGTTTGTATCGTCTGCATACTTAGTCTCCATGCCAGGTAGGTGTGGGAGAGAGATATCCAATTCACTGATGGCGGAGATGCTGCTTACAATTCTTCATTACAGAACAAGGGACAGAAATTAACAAGTAAAAATGTTACAGCATGGAGTCTGAGTAACAACATGTTTGTCCTTTACTTATCCTGTACTGTGAAGGTCACAGGCAAGGCCATCTGCAGTTGCCTTTGAACCAAATAGCTAGCTGCTTCATCAAAACTGTACTGTTCTATGTTCCAAACCAAGTAAGCCACTGTAGATCTGGAGTCATGCAGTATAGGTACTGATGGCAGATCTCATCGAGCAGCACAGATACAGGCCTTTCAGCCCAAGTTGTCCAGTGTCAAGCACACCCAATTAAGTTAATTTCTTCTGCTTACACGTGGTCCATATCCCTCTGTTCATGTGCCAGTCTAAAAGCCCCTTGAACGCCAAAGTCAAAGTTGAATTTACTGTTGCATACAGAAGTCCATGTATGCATAGGTGCAATGCAATGCAGCAGCACCACTCTCATGTCTGCCACCACCACCAACCCTGGCAGCACACTCCAGGCACCCACCTGTGTAAAGAAAACATGCCCTGCACATTCTTTTTATTTTCTCCCCTCTCACCTTAAAGCTGTGCCCTCCAGTATTCAAAATTTAGAACAGTACAACATAGCACAGGCCCTTCCCTCCCACTTAGCCAACCATTTTTTTTTCATCCATGTGCCTAAGATTATTCTTAATGTCCCGAATGTAAATGCCTCTACCTCCATCCCAGCTGCTTGTACCACATACTCACCATCCATCTTAAAAAAAAACTGCCTCTGATATCTTCCCCCCCATACTTTCCTCCAATCACCTTAAAATTATACTCCTTGTATATCAGTCATAATAGTACAAGGGGACATAATTTTTCTGCTCAACCTTTCCTCATAAGACATGCTCTAATCCATGCAGCATCCTGGTAAAACTCCTCTGCACCCTCTCTAAACCTTCCACATTCTTCCCATAAAAACTACTGAAGGGGTCTCCCTCGCCTATTTGTGACATTTACTGGGAGTTTGTATACAAAGGGCCGAAGCATTGTTGATGATCCCTACCATCCATCCCACAGTCTTTGACCCACTACCGTCTGAAAGGTGTTACAGTAGCGTCAGGACTTGGACTGCCAGAAAGGGTACCAGTTTCTTCCCTTAGGCAGTGAGACTAATGAATACCCTTCCACCATGAAGATCTCATACCTTGGACAGCAAGCTGTTTACTGTATTGTTTACCTGTGCTGCACACTTTGAATTATATTTTATTCACTTATTTTTGGTAATTTACTACAACTAGAGGTCATTGGTTAGTGTGAAAGGTAAAATGTTTAATGGGAACATGAGAGGAAAATTCTTCACTCAGAGGGTGGTGAAAGCGTGGAGCAAGCTGCCAGTGGAAGTGTGGATTTGATTTTGATTTCCACATTTTAAAGAAGTTTGGATAGGTACATGGATGGTAGGGGTATGGAGAGCTACAATTTGGGTACGGTTGAGACCTCTTCTGGGGCAGGTGTGACTTGTACAAAAAGGATGGATTGCACTTGAATCCGAGGGAGACCAATACCCTGGCGGGAAGGTTTGCAAAGGCTATCGGGGAGAGTTTAAACTAGAATTGTTGGGGGTTGGGAACCAAACTCAAGTCACAGAGGAAAGGGAGGCTGGCTTACAAATAGAGAAAGCTTGAAGACAGTGCGAAAGGGAGGATAGGCAGGTGATAGAGAAGGGACGCGCAGAGTCCGATGGTTTGAGATGTGTCTATTTTAATGCGAGGAGTGTCATGAGCAAAACGGGTGATCTTAGAGCGTGGATCAGCACTTGCAGCTGTGATGTTGTGGCCATTACCGAGACTTAGATGGGTCAGGAGCAGGAATGGCTACCTCAAGTGCCAGGCTTTAGATGTTTCAGAAAGGATAGGGAGGGAGGCAAAACAGGTGGGGAAGTGGCACTGTTGGTCAGAGATAGTGTCACGGCTGCAGAAAAGGAGGAAGTCATGGAGGGGTTGTCTACAGAGTCTCTGTGGGTGGAAGTTAGGAGTAGGAAGGGGTCAATAACTCTACTGGGTGTTTTTATAGATCACCCAATCGTAACAGGGACATCGAGGAGCAGATAGGGAGACAGATTCTGGAAAGGAGTAACAACAGAGTTGTGGTGGGAGATTTTAATTTTCCAAATATTAATTGGCATCTCCCTAGAGTGAGGAGTTTAGATGGGGTGGAGTTTGTTAGGTGTGTTCAGGAAGGTTTTTTGACACAATATGTAGATAAGCCTACAAGAGGAGAGGCTGTACTTGATCTGGTATTAGGAAATGAACCTGGTCAGGTGTCAAGTCTCTCAGTGGGAGACCATTTTGGAGATAGTGATCACAATTCTATCTCCTTTACCATAGCATTGGAGAGGGATAGGAACAGAGAATTTAGGGAGACATTTAAGTGGAGTAAGGGGAACTATGAGGCTATCAGGCTGGAACTTGGAAGCATTAATTGGAAACATATGTTCTCAGGGAAACATTCAGAAGAAATGTGGCAAATGTTCAGGAGATATTTGTGTGGGGTTCTGAGTAGGTACATTCCAATAAGACATGTAAAGGATGGTAGGTTACAAGATCCGTGGTGCACAAAGGCTGTTGTAAATCTAGTCAAGAAGAAAAGAAGAGCTTACGAGAGGTTCAAAAAACTAGGTAATGATATGAATCTAGAAGTCTATAAGGCTAGCAGGAAGGATCTTAAGAATGTAATTAGGAGAGCCAGAAGGGGCCATGAGAAGGCCTTGGCAGACAGGATTAAGGATAACCCCAAGGCATTCTACAAGTATATGAAGAGCAAGATGATAAGATGTGAGAGAATAGGACCAATCAAGTGTGGCAATGGAAAAGTGTGTATGGAACCAGAGGAAATAGCAGAGGTACTTAATGAATACTTTGCTTCGGTCTTCACTATGGAAAAGGATCTTGGTGATTGCAGTGGACTGAAAAGCTTGAGAATGTAGATATTAAGAGAGGATGTGCTGGAGCTTTTGGAAAGCATCGAATTGGATAAGTCACCAGGACCAGACGGGATGTACCCCAGGCTACCGTGGGAAGTGAGGGAGGAGATTGCTGAGCCTCTGGCAATGATCTTGACATCATCAATGAGGATGGGAGAGGTTCCGGAGGATTGGAGGTTTGCAGATGTTGTTCCCTTATTCAAGAAAGGGAGTAGGGATAGCCCAGGAAATTATAGACCAGTGAGTCTTACTTCAGCAGTTGGTAAGTTGGTGAAGAAGATCCTGAGAGGCAGGATTTATGAACATTTGGAGAGGCATAATACGATTAGGAATAGTCAGCATAGCTCTGTCAAAGGCAGGTCGTGCCTTATGAGCCTGATTGAATTTTTTGTGGATGTGACTAAGCACACTGATGAAGGTAGAGGCTATAGATGTAGTGTATATGGATTTTAGCAAGGCATTTGATAAGGTACTCCATGCAAGGCTTATTGAGAAAGTAAGGAGGCATGCGATCCAAGGGGACATTGCTTTGAGGATCTAAAACTGGCTTGCCCACAGAAGGTAAAGAGTGGTTATAGATGGGTCATATTCTGCATGGAGGCCGGTGACCAGTGGTGAGCCTCAGGGATCTGTTCTGGGACCCCTACTCTTTGTGATTTTTATAAATCACCTGGATGATGAAGTGGAGGGATGGGTTAGTAAATTTGCTGATGACACAAAGGTTGGGGGTGTTGTGGATAGTGTGGAGGGCTGTCAGAGGTTACAACGGGACAATAATAGGATGCAAAACTGGGCTGAGAGGTGGCAGATGGAGTTCAACCCAGATACCCAATTTCCCTCAGGATCAATCAAGTATGTCTGTCTGTATAAGTGTGAAGACGAAGAAGAATAGCCTTTAACTCGGCAGTGGAGTTATTGGGGCACCATCACGACGGTGTTTCCGTAGCAAGCTATTCTTGTTTTTCTGAGGCCGGGTTGCTAGCTTGGCACTGATATTATTGCGCCACCAAGCAGGACCAGATAAGTGCGAGGTGGTTCATTTTGGTGGGTCAAATATGATGACAAAATATAGTATTAATGGGACTCTTGGCAGTGTGGAGCATCAGAGGGATCTTGGGGTCCGAGTCCATAGGACACTCAAAGCTGCTATGCAGGTTGACTCTGTGGTTGAGAAGGCATACGGTGCATTGGCCTTCATCAATCATGGGATTGAGTTTAAGAGCCGAGAGGTAATGTTGCAATTATATAGGACCCTGGTCAGACCCCACTTGGAGTACTGTGTTCAGTTCTAGTCGCCTCACTACAGGAAGGATGTTGAAACCATAGAAAGGGCGTAGAGGAGATATACAAGGATATTGCCTGGATTGGGGAGCATGCCTTATGAGAATAGGTTGAGTGAACTCGGCCTTTTCTCCTTGGCGCAATGGAGGATAGGTGACTTGATAGAGGTGTACAAGATAATGAGAGGCATTGATCATGTAGATAGTCAGAGGCTTTTCCCCAGGGCTGAAATGGCTAGCATGAGAGGGTATAGTTTTAAGGTGCTTGGAAGTAGGTATAGAGGAGATGTTAGGGGTAAGTTTTTTATGCAGAGAGTGGTGAGTGTGTGGAATGGGCTGCCAGCAGTGGCGGTGGAGGCAGAAATGGTAGGGTCTTTTAAAGGACACCTGGATGGCCACATGGAGCTTATAAAAATAGAGGGCTATGGGTAAAGCCTAGGTATTTCTAAGGTAGGGACATGTTTGGCACAGCTTTGTGGGCTGAAGGGCCTGTATTTACTGTATGTTTTCTACGTTTCTATGTCCATGAGACTAGGCAGCTTAAATGGTTTAGCACAGACTAGTTGGGTCGAAGGGCCTGTTTCTGTGCTGTAATGCCCTATTACTCTATATTTTGTTTTACGTGCTGTGATATATATGTGATCTATGTTTTGTGGGTGTACTGTGGTCCAGAGCAATGTTGTTTCATTTGGTTGTATATATGTACAGTCAAATGACAATAAATTTGAACATAATGAACTGAACATTTCTACCCTCGGAAAAACATTCTAGCTGAATCCATACCCCTCATAATTTCATAAACTTTTGTCCCCTCAGACACTGTTGTTGCAGGGAAATCTATCCAAATTTGTCCAACCTGTCCTGAATGCCCTCCAATCAACATCCTTGTAAATCTCTTCTGAACCCTCTTGAAATTCAATACGTCATTCATATAATGGGGTGATCAGACATACATGCAGTACTCCAAGTCAACCAATTCAAAGTTTTATACAACTACAACATGGCTTCTTGTCTCTTCTACTCAATGTTCCTAATGAAGAAGGCATAGGGCACACTTTAACTTTCTTTGTCTGAAGGGCATTAGTGAACCAAAGACCTTGTTTTAAAAACAATCTAGTTCACTGTTTTTCCTACTGGTATATTACAGAGTTGTTTCATGAACAGATTTGTCCAGCTGATGTGCTGAGATTCAAACCTGGATGATCAATCATCCAGTTACAGAAGCATTATGCAAGTGTATATGGTGTTATTACTGGGGGTAGCTCTGGTTTCCATATCACAAAAATAAATTTTCAGAAAAGGCAGAAATCACATTTTAAGAATGGTACCAGAATGAAAGGTTGTATCAGGATGAAGGGTCTCAGCCCAAAATGCTGACTGTTTATGCCCCTCCATAAATGCTGTCTGACCTGCTGAGTTTCTCCAGCATTTTGTGTGCATTGCTCCAGATTTCCATCATCTGTAGAACCTCGTGTTTAGGAAAGGTTATAGCCTTCAGGAACTATGAACGTTATTTTCAGTGGAAGTAGAAACACCTTCTCCATGACTACATGATAGGGTAAATCTGGAGGTACTCACGCTTCCATTGGCAGGTGATACAACAAAAGATGCTCAATACAAAGTGATCATTAAATCCAGTAGGGAATTCTGGAGGATCTTTTCCCTGGATGGTGGTGAAAATGTGGAGCTCCCTGCCCATGGGGTGGCCAAGGAAAGCAGCAGAAACTCAGTTAAGGGAAGGATAGTTAACAAGTGAGGGAGCGCATAAAAGGGTACAATAGAGCTGGATAGGAGAAGGCAAATGCATTGGATAAACAACACCATGGACCTTAAAAAAGCAGATGTAGGTAATGTGAAATAAAATTAACAGAATGCTGGAAATAGTCAGTGAATTAGGCCACATCTGTGGAGAGAAAAGCTGAGAGAGCTCTCAATATTATTTATTTATTATTATTATTTTTGCTTTTTTGATATTTGCACAGGTTGTCTTTTCCACATTGGTTGCCAGTTTTTGTGTGTAGTTTTTCATTGATTCTTTGTTCTACTGTGAATGCCTTCAAAAAATGAATCTCAGGGCAGTATATGGTGACATTGATAGTAAATTTGCTCTGAACTTTGAAAATTTTAGATTAAACTGATTAAGCCATTCTTTTTCATGTGTTTCCAAAACAGAGTAGATGGGCAGAATGGCCTGTTTCCATGTTGTAGGATGTTGCACATTCTGGGTAAAGAAATATTGTGCTGTATTGTTCACTGAACCTCTTGGTGATAGCACTGAATTACAGCCCCTTGTTCTAGATCTTCTCATAAAACATTTTCTCCCCACATCTACTGTACCTTACGTCACCCCTTTTAGAATTCAAAAGCCCCCCATCAGATCTTATTTATCAGTCTGGATCATCATCCTGTTCAATCTTCACCAGCTGTTGTACTCTCCTAGTTCTGATCTGTTAAATCTTTTTGCACTTTCCCTGACATGCCTATAAGCCTTCCTGTGGCATTAATCTACATACAACTTGTCCCCAGGTTACAAATGCCCGACTTACAGAACCCCTGTATATATACGAGTAAGTTCTTTCACATATTATTAGATTCAAAAGTCTGATGTACATACAAACCTTTTTTCCTACAAATGACCAGACATTTCTCCTCTCTCTCCCCACTTTTAATAATTGTACTTTCTTATTAGTCTTCTGAGTTTTTGATGCCATCTGTAACAAGACTGTGGCAGTATGGTTATCATTTCAAGTGATTTTTTCCTAATTGAAGAACAAAATTGACTCAAGTACATTGCTAAGAACAAAGCCTGTTCATTACCCACGGATGGCCTGTAGCATACTGCAAGTCTGACCCAAACTGGATTTTATAGAAATTCAACACTGCTCCTTATTCTCCTAATGCATTAGCCTGGAAATAAGCACTGTGTGGTATATTGCTGTCTTCTTGATGGCTTTATATTATAGGCATCGTTTGTTGCCAAGTGATCATACTCACACTCTACTGCCAGAGAATGCAGTGTTCTTAATTTGTGCCAGAGGTACTCACAAGCACTAGAGTTCTCCTGAGGTTCACAGCCAGTGGAAGTGCTGCACTGTTGGGAGTGTGGATTTAAACTGGGGCTCCATATCAAACGGACTTCTTGTACAAAGATGGACTCTTGATTGCTCAATCTATCTTGTCGTGGCCCTTGCACCTTACTGTCTACCTGCACTGCACTTCTCTGTAACTGCAACACTGCTGTGCTGCAGAGAAGCAGCAGCAGCTGTGAGAGACTGAACAACCAAAAGACTCAACCACTTACTGCAGCCAGAACCTATTCTTCCCCATGCTCCACCAGAATATGTAAATCCCAGATTATCCTCTACAGCCACTGGAAAACCCATCATTAGAAAACTCTTTTGAGGAACATCACATGGACTGGAGTGTTAGCATTATGACTACTACTACTAACACTATATTCTGCATTCTGGTACTGCTTTTTCATTTGTAGTACTTCAATGTAGTTATGGTGTGGGATTGTGTCAAAACAAAGGTACATGTGACAATAAAAATAATGACTGTTCCTCTCAACTTACAACATGTAAAGCATAGTCACCCCCAGCACAGAAGGTGTTGTGTTTGGCAACAAAAACTAATTTGTGATTTGAAACAACTGTTGATAGCTTTGCGAGCTTACTAGTATGAGCCTGATTTTTACATCTTGTTTCTGGAGCAGATAGGGACCCAAGTGGAAGGGACAGCTTTCTCCCCAAATATTACAATGCTTCACTTAAAGAACCTCCTTGAGAGGTAGAGGGTGCTGCTTTATGGGGGGGGGGGAGTGGTGAAGTGGCATAGCAGCAGAACACACAGCCATCCCTTTAGAACAGATGTGGGTGGAACAACTTTAGTCAGAGAGTGGCGAATCTGTGGGACTCACAGACATGGATGGCTGTGGAGGCCAAGTCATCGGAGATATTTAACGTGAAGGTTGATAGGTTCTTTATTAATCAGGGCATCAAAGCTCATGTGAAGAAGTCAGGAGAATGGGGTTGAGGGGGAACATAAATCAGCCATGATTAAATAGTGAAGCTGACTTGATGGGCCAAGTGGCCTAATTCTGCTTATGGTCTTATTATTGCTCCCAGCATTGAGCAGGATGTTCTTTTTATTATTTTTTTTAAAAGAGATACTGCATAATAACACACCCTTCTGCGCCACCCAAGTACAACCATGTAACCAAGTAACCTACTCATCTGTTTGTCTTTGGTATGTGTTCGGAAACTGATGCATCCGGAGGAAGTGTACAAATACCCTACAGACAGCATCAGAATTAAACCTGGGTTGCTGATGCTGTAAAGTGTTATGCATTACTATGCCACCCTAAATTACAGACTCTGGTGGGACTCAAACAAACAACCTTTCTATTACTGATCACCCATCAGTAGGACAATCAGTTCCCCAACATCACCACTCTCCTCCATCTGGCGGAACTGGTCCTCATATTCAATAACTGCTTTCTTCATACCAAAAGTGTACCCATGGGTACTCACACTCCCATGGGTCCCAGCTATGCCTGCCTTTTTGTCGGCTATGTTGAACAGTCCACGTTCCAAGTCTACGCTGGCATCATTTCCCATCTCTGGAAACAGTTATCTACTGATATCCTTTATAAGCCCACAGACTCTCACAGCTATCTGGACTATATCACTTCCCACCCTGTCACTTGTAAAAATGCTATCCCCTTCTCTGAGTTCCTCTATCTCCACTGTATCTGCTCTCAGGTTGAGGTACTTCATTCCAGAACTACTGGGATGTCCTCCTTCTTCAAAGAAAGGGGCTTCCCTTGCTCCATCATCAATACTGTCCTCACCCACATCTCTACCATTCCATTCTCCCACTTTCATCCCATTCTCCTGCTGCCACACTAGGGAAAGGGTTTCTCTTGTCCTCACCTATTACCCCACTAGCCTCTGCATCCAGCACATAATTCTTTATTATTCTGCCATCTCCAATGGGATCCTACCACCAAGCACATCTTTCCCTCTCTCCCACTTTCTGCATGCGTCACTCTCTAGTGACTCCCTTGTCCCTCCCCACTGATCTCCCTCCTGGTCCTTATCCTTGCAAGTGGAACAGAGCCACACCTACCCAAAGATCTCCCACCTCACTACCATTTAGGGCCCCGAACAGTTCTTCCAGGTGAGGCAACACTTCATCTGTGAGTCTGTAGGGGTCATCTACTGTATCCCATGCTCCTGGTGTGGCCTCCTGTATATTGGTGAGACCCAGCATAGACTAGGAGACCACTTCACTGAGTTCCTATACTCTGTCCACCAGGAGAAGAGGGATCTCCCATTTCAATTCTACTTTTCAGTCCCATTCTGACATCAGTCCACGGCCTCCTCCACTGCCACGATGAGGCCACACTCAGGTTGGAGGAGCCGCACCATCTGGGTAGCTTCCAGGCTGATGGCATGAACGTCAATTTCTCGAACTTCTGCTAATTGCCTCCCTTCACCATTCCCCATTCCTGTTTCCCTTTCTGACCTTATCTCCTTACCTGCCTATCACTGGTGCTCCTTTCACCCTTCCCGGTTTCACCTGTAACCTACCACCTTCTACCTCTTTCTCCCCTCCCCCACCTTCTTACTCTGATTTCTCATCTTTCTTTCCAGTCTTGATGAAGGGTCTCAAATTGAAATGTTGACGGTTTACTATTTTCCAGAGATGATGCAGTTACAGAAGCATTATGCAAGTGTAAATGGTGTTGGTACTGGGGGTAGCTCTGGTTTCCATTATTACAGAAATAAATTTCCAGAAAAGGCAGAAATCACATTTTTAGAATGGTGCCAGAATGAAAGTTTGTATCAGGACAGAGGGTCTCAGCCCAAAATGTTCACTGTTTATGCCCCTCCTGAAATGCTGCCTGACCTGCTGAATTCCTCCAGCATTTTGCATGTGGTGCTACACATCGGTACATGTCCAACAAGATAATCCACCGTGCCACAAAGCCCATAAAGTTTACTTCTTTTTATTACAGGAACTCTGTGAGAACGTGGTCACTGTGATTCAGAGGGTCAACCAAACAACAATCATCCTCTGCGGGACTTATGCTGGAAGCCCCAAGTGCTGGTTTTTGGTAAAAATACATGTCTAATCAGAATTAACAGTTAAATGTACAGATTTACAATCAGTCCACATGCCGGGTCTGCCCAGCTTCAAACTGCTTCTCTCCATCTCTATTTTGCAGCCCAACAACAGGACTCAGCTAGCAAGTGACAAAGAGGGGCGCCAGATAGTGCAGGACGGGAGGGACATCTCACCCTCAGTGCCAAGACAACGTCCTATCACCATCGCAGTCGGTGAGCGTGGGGATTTTAAAATTTCCTAATGTAGAATGGAACTTCCATAGCACAGGGATTTAGATAGGAATTTGTTAAGAGTGTTCAAGAAAGTTTCTTTTGGTAATACGTAGAGGGCTCTTCCAGGGAGAGGACGAAGTCAAGACTTACTCTTAGCAAAAAGGACAATTCAAGTGTGAGGTGTATTTTAAATTAGTTATGGAAAAAGACACATCTCCTCAATTTAAAGTTCTAAATTCAGGCAAAGTATTTTGTCCTTTGTTCCAGATTCCAATATCTGCAATCTCTTATGCCTCCATAGTTTATGGACTTCAGTAAGGCCCTTGATGAGGTTCTGCATGGTGGGCTAGTTAGGTATGGAAAGTTAGATTGCATAAGATCCAGAGAGAGCTAACTAATTGGATACTGAATTGGCTTGGAGCTAGGAAACACAGGGTGATGGTGGGGATTGTTATTGATACAGGAGGTCCGTTTCTTGAGATGGTGCTAGGTCCATTACTATTTGTCATCTATATCAATGAAAATAAACAAGGCATAGTCAGTAATTTTCAGGACATTAAAATAGGTGCTGAGTAGACAGTGAGGACAACTATTAAAAATTGTAACATGATCTTGATAGCAGAGTACATGGGCCAAGGAATAGCAAATGCAGTTTAGACCACAAGCCATAGGAGCACAATTTGACCCTTCAGCCCATTAGTTTGCTCTACCATCAACTATGGCTGATTTATTTTCCCTCCCAAACCCATTCTTCTGCCTTCTCCCCCCACATTTTATAGGAAGGATGTGGAGGTTCTGGAGAGGGTGAAAAAGAGATGCATCAGGATGTTGCCTGGAAAAGAGTGTATAAGCTTTGAGGAAAGATTTGATAAACGTGTATTGTTTTCTCTGAAGCATCAGAGCCTGACAGGGGACGTGAGAGAAGTGCATAAAACTGTGAGGCATGGACTCTTTTCCCAGACTGGAGCAGGTTCTCGGCAGGAAACGTTGACAGTTTACTCTTTTCCATAGATGTTGCCTGGCCTGTTGAGTTCCTCCAGCATTGTGTGTGTGTCACAAAATGATACATTTAGGGAGGATAAATCAGATAGCACCATCACAGTGAACAGCAGTGTCATGGAGAGTGCTGAGCAATTGAGGGACCCAAGAGTACAGCGATATATATATATCTTTTTTTTTAAGGTGCCATCACATGGACTGGTGGTGAAGAAAGCTTTTGGCATGTTGGCCTTGATCAGTCAAGCTTGGATGTTGCGGTTGCGCGAGATGTTGATAGATATACTTTTGCATTGCAGGGAAATTAAAGGCAAGTAGGTGGATCTGAGTCAACAGCCAAATTATTCGTAATCTTATTGAATGGCGGAGCAGGATCAATGGGCCAAGTGGCTCACTCCTGCTCCTATTTATGTTCTGCTCTTATGAAACTACCGGCTGGTGGTGTAGTGGCATCAGCACCGGACTTCAGAGTTCGAATCCAGCTGGCTCCCTTGTACGCTTTCCATCTGTGCTGGGTTGAGTGTCAAGCTAACAACTCGGCCTCATAAAAATAAGAAAGCCTGCTAAAAACACTGTCATGACGGCATCCCGATGACTCCACTCAGAGTTAAGGGCTTTCTTCTTCTTCTTCTTATGAAACTGGGTGTTAGGCTGCTTTGTAGGTATCTGAAACACATGAAATGGCACAGCACTCCCTGTGGAGTGCTGGGGAAAGTGATCGTGTGGGGCTGCTGAATATCAACCATCTGCATTCAAGAGACTCCAGCACCATACCTAGGCTGGCTCACTTGAGGCAGTACAGTTATTCAGATGGACAGTGTCACAGTTCTGGAGAGGACTGGACTTGTTTTGAGGAACAGCATTGAAAAAGCCCTGCATTGTTGGAACTCCAATATTTAGGACCAGAGTTAAACTGAGGCCCTAATATTGAGCTGGGTAAGGCTTGAGCAGTGTATTGTCATGCATACTCAATTCCTGGTGGATACTTTGGGATTGTGGCACCAGGAGAACCAGCTGTTGTAGAACAGAGACTGCACAGTGGGATTTCATTGTCCATGTGAGTTCATGGGTAGGCAGTGCTATTATGATGTTGTGCTGACCTTTTATTTTACTCCAAGATCAATTTAATCCTTCCCTTTTACATAGACCCCCCTCCCCACCATTTTTCTTGTGGTCCTGTCTCTAAGAGTCTCTTAAAATCCCTGATGTATCTACCTCTACTACCACCCAGTGTATTATTCAGTATGGGGAAAACAAAAACTTACCTCCGACATTACCTTCTACTTTCCTCCAGCCATCTTAAAATTACATCCCCTCATATTAGCTATTACTGCCCTGGGAAAAAGTTTTGGCTGCCCATTCTATCTAAGCCTCTGTTATCATATACATCTCTATCAAGTCACTTATCTTCCTTCTCTCCAAAGAAAAAACCCTAACTCGCTCAACCAAGATTGACTGAACACACTGGTCAACAATTTTTTTTCCCCCCAAAAAGTGTTGTTTTCTCAGAAACCTTTTTTGTTTATGAAATTGAAGCTGAACACAAATATAATTTCAGACAACTTGTAATACGGAGGAATTTAGAGAAACAAAAAATTAACTTTTATTAAATATGATGCATTTAATTGTATAATGGTGCTGATGCTTTGCAACACTTCAACTAAACTAAACATATTTTGTTAATGATTTTCGTTTGCACTCAACGTCTGAGGTTTTTTGCTCAAGTGTCCAAGGATGATCAGCCAGCATTGATGGAATCCAGTTGCCCTGATACAGTTTCTCCATGACGGCAATGACCTTTCACCATGTTCATCAATGACAGCACCAAGATTTGCAAGGAAGAAGTCTAAATGGGAATGCAGAAAATGAATCTTTAGTGAGATGTTGCACTTCACAGTTTTGTATGCTTGAAGCATGTTGCAAACCAGCTGCACATAGTTTGGTGCTCTGTAGTTACCAAGAAAATTTTCAGCAACATCCTTGACTGCCTTCTATGTGATTTTTCAATGGTTCCACCAGAAGTTCTTCAAACTGTCTGTCATTGATGAACCGTTTGCTTTGTGGACCACCAAAATTTCCTTCCGTAATCTTGGCATCAGTTATTCTGATTTGAATTATCAATTGAAATAACAAATATAGGTGATTTAAAAATGGTGCGTGATAGGGAAATTTCAGTGATTTGCATTATCAGCAGTCCAAAATCCATAAGGTACACCAGAAGTATTACAAAGAACATAGAAATTTACAGCACATTACAGGCCCTTCGGCCCACAATGTTGTGCCGACCATGTAACCTACTCTCGAAACTGCCTAGAATTACCTTACCACATAGCCTTCTATTTTTCTAAGCTCCAATTACCTACCCAAGAGACTCTTAAAAGACCCTATTGTATCTGCTACCACCAATGCCGCCAGTGCATTCCATGCACCCATCACTCTGAAAACCTTACCCCTCAGTACCCATTTCCAGGCACCTTAAAACTATGCCCCCTCGTGTTAGTCATTTTAGCCCTGGGAAAAAGCCTCTGGCTATCCACACGTTCAATGCCCCTCATCATCTTGTACACCTTGATCAGGTCACCTCTCATCCTCCGTCACTCCAAGAAGAAAAGGCCAAGTACACTCAACCTATTATCATTGGTATATTCTCCAATCCAGGTAACATCCTTGCAAATCTCCTCTGCACTCTATTTTGTTCAGGAAACAAACTCTTTATTGTCCAGTGATATCAGCAGAGATCCATCCAGATTCAGCATAGTTACTCAGTCGTGTCTCATTCCTCTTTTGGCTCTAGGTGAAGACCTGTACTCAGCCATTAGCAGCACGAGCCAGAACAGTGGTTCCATTCAGCGCAGTTATGGGCGGATGAAACACCTGAAGTCTGAGGACAAATGGTTCCAGAGTAAGTAATGTTCAGCTGCTCAGAGAAGCCACACCAATGAGGTAACTTCCCCACACAAGGACTGACTCACCACTTAGGTGGTAGCAGTTCCAGTTCTTCACCTAGGCTCTCCTACTGTGCAGTATCAACACTGTCAGAGGCACCATAGAATCAATCAGGCACTTAATCCAAGCTATACGTGCCCTCATAGGCCCCTGTCACACTGATGAAATCAATACAGATACACATATCCAGGACATTATGTTAAAGTATGGTTGCTTAGAAGATCCTGAAGATGTACACTCAGCGTTTTGGGAACAGCTTCTTCCTCTCAGCCATCAGAATTTTTATTTATTTTATTTTATTTAGAGGTACAGTGTGGAACAGGTCCTTATGGCCCTTCGAGCCACACTACCAAAAACAATCTGATTTAACCCTAGCCTAATCAGGGGGCAATTTGCAATGACCAATTAACCTACTAATTGGTACATCTTTGGACTGTGGAAGGAAACCAGAAAACCTGGAGGAAACCCACATGTTCATGGGGAGGACATACAGAGACTCCTAATAGATGACGTTGGAATTGAACTCCAAACTGACACCCCATGTGTAATCCTCTATACAACTGTGGCGCACATTTCTGCAAAGTCCATGAACACTTCCTCACTATTTTGCTTTTAACTTTGCACTATATTTTTTATATTTCCTATTGTATAGCAATTTATGCACTGTACTGTACTGCTATTGCAAAGCAACAAATTTCACAATATGTCAGTGACAATAAACCTGAGTCACAAGTCTGCATTTTCTTCCCTGTTAGATCCAACATTTGTGGGATCTGCTTGGATTCAAATGAAAGACAGGAGCAAGGATGAGGTTTACTTCTTCTTCAGGGAGACCAATGGCAGTATTGCGTTAGATGGAGAACCTTACAGGGCCTATGTTGGACGTGTCTGTAAGGTAAGATGGACCTGGATCAGCATTAAAACCATTTACAACATTCACTACTTGGATCCTGACACACACTTGGGACATTTTACTAGGGAATAACACCTGGGGGGGTGGGGAGCTGAAACTTTCCCCCCTCTACAGGTGCAGAAGTAGGGGATGTCTCTCTCAAGTCTGAGCAAGGAACAAGGTCAACGGAGCAAAGGAAGGTGTTGTATGGTACACCATTACAACACCACCACAGTCCAAAGACGTACTGGTTAGTAGCTTAATTGGTCATTATAAGTTGTTTGGTGATTAGCCTAGTGTTACCTCCAAGAGGACCACAAATTGTCATAGGTTTTGGAGGCTTGCTTGCTTCAATAAACTCTCCAATGTTCAGCTATGTTAGCTGGAGTCAGGGTTTTATGCTTTGGGTCTAGGTAGGGTCACCGATACCTAACAGGTCAAAGGGTAGGGGTAAGACTAATAGTGGTCCGCTGGAACTCCTGGTTCGGGAGTTCAGCTTAGAACTAACAACCCTGACTGGTAAAACAAAACTGTTATAAAAAAGCAATGAAGATTCCTTCTACATCTGCATGTGACGGTATTCCTGAGTCTCCACCCAGGACCTGAATGACGGACAGTAGTGAAAACAGAGAGGAAAGTACTGACCTGATAAAGGAAGCCCTACATACCACTAGAGATGGAGGACCTTCATTGCTCCCCTAAACGCCAGCAGCGTAATGGGCAGTAAATAAGATTAGTGTTAAATAGTTGGGTTGCTGGGTGGTGTGGCTCATTGGGCTGGAAAGCTAGTTCTGCACTGTATTTCTAAATAAGTAAAACAAAATTGGGGTTCAATTGCTGTAAGTGGTTTGTACATGCTCCCTTTGACCACGAGGATATGCTCAGGTGCTCTAGTTTCCTCCTACATTCGAAAGACATAAGGATTAGGGTTAGTAAGTTGTGGGCATGCTATATTGGTATCCAACACTTGCGGGCTATCCCCAGCACAATCTTCATAATGTGTTGGTTATTGCCGCAAATGACACATTTCTCAGTATGTTTCAAAGTACATCTGATGAGTGTCATTGGAGGTCAGAGGCATTCAGAAAACTGATTGCCTTCTTATTATCTCAACTTAAGGCTGAGCCCTGATGCTAACTCTGATATGCAGAATGAGCTGACAACTCTTAGTCCTGGACCACTGCCCCATATCACCATTCCCAGCAAGATTTTCCCAAATCTGCCTGTCTGGTTACACTTTTTTGGGCTCTGCCAGATTGACGAAGGTGGATCGAAGGCGGCTGGTCAAGACTCGTTTACCACGTTCTTGAAGGCACGACTCATCTGTGGCTTTCCAGCAGAATCCAGGCTCTTCAACAAGATTGAAGACGCTTTTGTCCTGCATGCGGAAGATGATCCAAGGAACAGCATAGTCTACGGAGTCTTCTCCAGCTTGTGGTGAGTGGAAGTTCCCTGTGAATCGAATGTGATAGATTCCACTCCACATTTTGTGATTTACCACCCAGTCTGCCTGTTGTAGTGTAACGTACAAAATGATGGAGGAACTCAGAAGGTCAGGCAGCATCTACATAACAGTCTACATTTTGGGCTAAGATCCTTCAACAGGACTAGAAAGGAAGGTAGAAGAAGCCAGAATAAGGTGGGGGAGAGGGAGGAGTACAAGTTGGGCAGCTGTTAGGTGGGAAAGATAGAAGTCTGGGTGAGCACAAGGTCGAAGAGTTGAAGGGTAGCAGAGATCACAGAGGGGGAGCAGTGAGAGAGGGTCTCACTGAACTCCTGTTGAGAAGATTTAACTTCTTCAGGGTAGGTATATCTCAAGAAACTCTACAGCGGAGCAGCAAGTCATAAACACAAGAGATTCTGCAAATGCTGTAAATCCAGAGCAACATACACAAAATGCTGGAGAGACCCAGCAGGGCAGCCAGTCTCTATGGAGAGAATAAACAGTTGGTGTTTCAGGCTGAAACACGTTTTTTTCCCTATTTAATGTGTGCAATGACCCAACAGTCTTCAATCCTGGTCAGTGTGATGCCCATCCTTGCTGGCACCTTCACAAGCTGCTGGTAAACTGACTGAAACTGGAGGGGGAGGATGAGTTTTCCAGAAAACATGGCACTGCAGTGACTGGTGCTCACGGACCTAATTTTCTGACATTCTACTCTCTGCAGGAATTCCACTGGTATCTGTGCCTATTCCCAGTCGGACATAGAGCGGGCATTCCGAAACCCAAAACTGAAGGGCTTCACCGGCAACCTACCTGGGGGCCAGCGGCCAGGAACGGTATGGCAGTTTTGGGAATGAGTTCAGTGTGTTCTTGCCCATTCATGGCTTGGACCAAAATCTATGTTGTAGAGGACAGAAGCAGAGATGTGTAGGAGAAAAGGTTTGGAGGGACAAACATGGGCAAATGGACAAGCTTAGATGGGAATTTTGGTTGGCAGGGGCAACAGAACACAGTAAAGCACAGCATAGCATAGGCCTTTCAGCCCACAAGTTGTGCCGACCTACATAAACCTACTCCACAATCTAGCTTTTCCACCTACACAGCCTTTCTGACATTCATGTGCCTATTTAACCGCCTTCACAATGTCCTTATTGTATTAGCCTCTACCACCACCCCCAGTAGTGCATACAAATCTCTGACATCTCAAACACAGACCACACCAAAGGGCACAGTACAGGCCCTTTAGCCTACAATGCTGTGTCCTTTAACCTACTCTAAGTTCAATTGAACTCTTTCCTCCCACATAGCCCTATATTTTTCTTTCATCCATGTCCCTATCTAAGAGTCTCTGAAACGTTCCTAATGTATCTGCCTCTACCACCACCCGGGCAGTGGATTTTATGCACTCGCCACTCTGTGCAAAAGAAATCTACTTCTGATATTGCACTCCCCCCCCCCATACTTTCCTTCAATCATCTCAAAAGGATACCCTCTCATATTAATCATTGCTGCCATGTGAAATAGGCACTGGCTATCCACTCTATTTATGCCTCTTATCATCTTGTACATCTTTATCAAGTCACCTCTCATCCTCCTTCACTCCAAACAGAAAGGCTGTAGTTCACTCAATCTTCTCAATGTATGCTTTCCAATCCCGGCAAACATCCTGGTAAAACTCCTTTGCAACCTATCTACAGCTTCCACATCCTTCCCATAATGAGGCAACCAGAAGTGAACACAATATTCCGAGTATATTCTAGCTTGGGTTTTATAGTGCTGCAACGTTATCATGTGGCTAGAACACAATCCCCTGACTAATGAAGGCCAACATACTATATGCAGTCTTAACCACCCCATCAACTTGAATGAACCAGTTGGACTGTAGGGCCTGTACCCTTGCAGTATGATGCTATGACTTGAAGTCTTGAGCAGTTGGGTATTGATGATGCCTTCTAGGCTGTGTGCAGTTTTGAATACCTTGCTAAAGGAGGATACACTGGCTTTCAGAGTGGTGCAGAGGACTGGTTACTGCAAAGAGGAAGGTTTGAGCCAGTTGGCTCAGTACTTACTGGTGTTTAGGACAGGGGCGATCAGTGAGAGGTAGCTTGATGGAGATGTACGGTGAATAAGTTTCTTCAGACTGGAAAGATCCAGAGAAACAAATTTTTTTCAGGACACTAAAGGAAATGAAATTCTTCCCTCTCCCCTTCTTCCTCTTTCAGGCCATCATCTCCCCTCCTGGAGATGAGGAGGAATTGCTTTTCCCAGAGAGAAGTGAATCTCTAGAATTCTCTAGCCAGGGGTTAGAGGCTACCTCTTTAAATATATTTAAGATAGATAGATTTTTACCTAGCAGGGGTTATGGAGGAGCTGAGTCCATGGACAGATCAGCCATGATCTACTGAATGGCAAAGCAGGCTTGAGGGGCCAAATTGCTATTCCTGTTTAAGGTATGTCCTTAACTCAGAATTCAGTGGTTCTATTCCACTTGGGTAAGAAGAAATTGGAACATAAGGATTTGGATGATATTTGGGGGTCAAGGCCACACCTCAGAATGGTGAGACTTTACTGGATGGCCAGGCAGGCTTGATGGGCTGAATGGACTACAAGCCCACTTCTTTAGTTTCCAAATCCTTTGATTGAGATGCATCGATGGGGTGTTCATGGTGGCTAGATGTCTGGTCAAAAATGAGAACTGGACAGACTGAAAAAAAATGACTAAATGGCTTCATTTCCACAGTGCATCAAGGGGACCCCACCCAAAGTCATTCAAGCCATCAGAAGCTTTCCAGAAATTGAGGAGCCTGTCTACCCATTATTGAATCACCCACTCTACGTTATGAAGCACAACAATTACACTAGAATTACAGCAGACAGAGTGAAGGGGGCCAACCAGGACGTCTATCATGTCCTATTCCTTGGTACAGGTACGATACATTCAGCAGACTAGCATGTCTCAGTTTGGTGGGCTGTGACAGGTGGGAAATTCCAAGAATTGAGGCCCAACTGCAGGCTATTTACAGACTACATTAAATATAACTGTACTAGTTCCAGGTCTGGTGAGGCATGGAACAAGGTGTGAAGATCAGTCGAGGCAGGGAGGCTTCAAGGGGAAGCTAAATGATCAGGCAAACTGTTCAACAAGGGACAATGCAATGGCATCCACTGGTAGAGAAAGACCATAAGACATAAGGGCAGAATTAGGCCATTCGGCCCATCAAATCTGGCTGTTTTATTATCCCCTTCAACCTTATTCTTTTGACGTCTCTCTGTAACCTTTGACGCCTTACTAATCAAGAACCTATCAACCTTCACCTAAATATACCCACTGACTTGGTCTCCCCTGCCGTCTGTGGCAATAACTTCCACAGGTTCACCACCCTTCGGCTTAAAAAAACTCCTCTTCATCTCTATTCAAAAGGGACATCCTTATATTGAGGCTGTGTCCTTGGGACCTAGACATCCCCACTATTGGAAACCTCCTCTCCATGTCTACTTTATCTAGGCCTTTCAATATTTAGTAAGTTTCAATGGGATCCAGCTTCATTTTTCTAAACTCCAGTGAATACAGGTGTAGAGCCATCAAATATTCTTTATATGTTAACCCATTCATTCCCATGATCATTCTTGTAAACCTCCTGTGAATGAAACAGATGTGCTATCTGAGCCATCCTTTCACACAGATGGCAAGTTTTTTTTACATAAATTGAGAGAGGCAACAAAATACTTACAAGTCATTTTACATACACCACTTGAAAACCAGCATGATTTTAGGTGCAATGATTACAAATGTTCGAGGAATTTAGCAGGTTAGGCAGCACCCATAGAGAGGAATAAATATTTGACCTTTCAGGCTGAGATCCTTAATAAAGTCTGCAAAGGAAGGGTGAAGCAGCCAGAATAAGGTGGTGCTACAAGCTAGCAAATGATAGGTGAGCAGCAAGGTGAGTAGGAGGGGGAGAGGGGGATGAAGTGAGAAGCTGGGAGGTGATAGATGGATGAAGTAAAGGGCAGAGGAAAGAATCTGATAGAGGAGAGTGGATCATGAGAGAAAGTGAAGGAGCAGAGAGACCAGGGACAGGTGATAGGCAAGTGAGAAGGTTAAGAGGGGAGTCAAAATGGGAAATGGAAAAAGAGAATGAGTGGGGAGAAATCACCAGAAGTTAGAGAAATTGACATTCATGCTGTCAGGTTAGAGGCTATCCAGACAGAAAATGAGTTGCTCTTCCAACCCGACAGTGGCCTCATCATGGCAGTGGAGGTGGCCATGGACTGACAAAGTAGGTATAGCAGACAACAGGGAACACAAATGGTATGTTGGCCCTTTTTGCTAAAGGAGAGTAGGAATGCCTTACAACAGTTATGTGGAGTATTGTGTACAGATTCAGCTCCCTATTCACAGAAGGACGTACTTGGTTGCTATAGAGGGATTTGCCATATGGATTCCTTAGTTGACAGGTCTGCCATTCGAGTAACAACCAAGCAGGATAGCACTGTGAAATGGTGTTGAGGTAGAACATCAGTTATGGCCTTGTGGGATAACAAGTATACATAGTGGCGAAGAAAGTTGTTTGGCACACTGACCTTCATTAGTCAGGGCACTGAGTGCAGAGTTGGGGAGTTATATTACAGTTACACAAGACACTGGTGAGACCACGCTTGGGAGCATTGTGTACAGTTTTTGTCATCCTGTTGTAGGAAAGATGATACCAAACTAGAAAGAGCGCAGAAGAGATTTACCAGGATGTTGCTTAGATTTGGGGCTCCGAGTTACAAGCTGAAGTTGTGTAGACTGGGACTTTATTCCCTGTAACACAGGAGAGAGAGGAGCAACCTGATTCGGCTATATAAGATTATAAAGGGCAAAGGCAAGGTGAAAGAGGTATTTTCCCAGTGATGGGCTAAAAGCAGAGGGGATTGGTTTAAGATTAGAGGTGAGAGATTTAAAAGGGTCATCAGGGGCAGCTTCTTCACACAAAAGGTGATTCATATATGGAATGAGAAGCCAGAAATAGTGGTCAAAGCTGGGGCATTAGCAACATTTAAAAGCCATCTAGATAAGTTAATGGATAGGAAAGAGTTCGGGCCAAACACTCTCAGAGGGGACTAGTTCACCGGACAACATCGTCAGTACAGACAAGTTGCGTCGGAGGGCTTGTTTCCATGTTGTATGACTCAATGAATGCTTTCATGCTCCTATGCCTTATTTACATAGCCTGTGAATGGGGCAGATGTGAAGGATGCCCTGTAGCCATGACATTTGTATTTTCTTTTCAAGGTAATGGGAAAATCCATAAAGTTCTACTCAACAGCGGGAAGTCCTTCATCATTTCAGAGCTTAGCCCCTTTACGACTGAAGCTCCCGTCTCCACCATGACACTGGACTCGAGCATGGTAATGTTCTGACGGGGAAAGACAAGGGCAGTATGCCATTAGCAGTTAACGTAATGCTTTACAGTGTCAACGATAGGAAGACCAAGGTTCAGTTCCTGCTATTGACTGTAAGGAGTTTGTATGCTCTCCCCGTGACTGCGTGGGTACTCTTTGGGTGCTGTGGTTTCCTCCCACATGCCAACCGACATACAGGTTAGGGTTACTGAGTTGTGGGCATGCAAGATTGATGATGGAAGTATGTCGGGCTGCTCCCGGCATAATCACAAAATAAAATACTAATGCAAACGATGTATTTCAATGTTTGATTGCAACAGTTAAGAGAAGTTTGGATGGGAGTGGTATGGAGGACTATGGTCCAGGTATGGGTCGATTGGACTGGCATGGACTAGATTGGCCAAAGGACCTGTTTCTGTGCTGAAGTGGTCTATGACACTTCTTGTTTTGATGCATGGTACAGGTGATAAATAAAGCTAATCTTTTTATCTTCAAATAATGAACTGCACTCATCTCCAGGAGGGCACAGATTGACCCCAGTGCCCATCCAGTCCTGTACCTTGGCAGCGATTGATGTAAGCTACCTTGTTCCATTTTCCATCTGTCACCTCTGGGACTGCAATAACCAAACGAGTTGAGATTCAAGGATTTCAACTGAAAGCACGTAACATCAGTGCACAAATTGCTTCATTTGCTCACATAATCAGTAGTCCTATTCACAGAACGAACTATTAGCATCAGCAACAGGGTGTGGAGGACACGCAACACTGACTTGGAATGGTTTGATCCCTTTCAGGGCCATCTGTATGTTGGAACACCAGTGGAGATGGTGCGGCTCCCACTCGCCAACTGTGCAGACTACGGCAGCACGTGTGTACAGTGTGTTGCTGCCAGGGACCCATACTGCGGATGGAACAGAACCAGTGGGGAGTGTGTGGCTGTCCCTCGAACCCTCAGTGTTACAGACAGGTACATGTTATTAACAGACCCCTTTTGACCAACCTCATTACAATGCTCCTTGTCCCCACTCTGCCTTGCTCAGGCTCCATTTTTTCCTTTTCCCTCTGCATCACTTCTCTCACTTGGTTGCCGTTTCTTCATTGCTGTACAGACCCTAGATCGAAAAAGACATCTTTTAATATCCATAGCTTGATAGGTTCTCATCCACAAACATGACAAACATCAGTCATTTAAAAAGTACACCATAGACACAGGCCCTTTGACCCATCCAGTCCATGTGGAAACCATTTACACTGCCTACTCGCATCAACCTCCACTGGGACTATAGCCCTCCTTCCATGTACCTATCCACATTTTGCTTAAACATTGAAATAGTTTGCATAAACCACTTGTGCTGGCAGTTTGTTGCACACTCTCAGGACCATCTGAGTGAAGAAGTTTCCCCTCATGTTCCCTTTAAAATTTCTCAGTTTCCACCCTTAACCCATGACCTCTGATTGTTGTCCTAGCCAACCTCAGTGGAAAAAAAATCCTGCTGGCATTTACCCTCAATTTTGTATATCTCTATCTATAAACTACTTACAGGTGCCTAATACAGACCGTAATGCAAAACTCCAAACTCTGGAACCCACCCCCACCACCTTCCCCGAGGTGTAATAGCATTGTGCTAACTGCTATGCTACCAAGGCATTAGTATAGATGTGGTAAATACAGGCTTGCTTTCCCCCCCCCCCCCCAAGGTTGGGTGAGACTAGAACTAAAGTACAGGTTTAGGGTGAACATGAGGGGTAACTTCTTCACTGAGATGGTGGTGAGGAGAATCAGTGAAGTTTAGATAGTTACGTGGATGGGAGAGGGATAGAGGGATAGTGTCAGTGAGGTAGATGGGAATAGGCTAAAGACCAGGTTCAGATCTTACCCTGGTTTGTTCTGCCAAAACGCAACACCTCACACTTCTCTGCATTAATTTCCACCTGAAAATTTTCAGCCCATTTTCCTGGCTGGTCCAGATCCCGCTGTAAGCTTTGATTGTCTTCTTTGCTGTTCACTATGCCCTAAATCTTGGTGTCATCCACAAACTTGCTGATCTTTAATATAGATGATAAACAACAGGCACATCATTGATCCCCATGGCACATCACTGGTCACAGGCCTCAGTCAGAGAGCCAACCATCTACTGTGGCTGCCCCCACAAAGCCAAGGTTGAGTTGAATTAAATACTCCATCCTGAATGCCAAATGAGTGAACTTTCTGGACCAGTCCATGCAGGACCTTGTCAAAGGTCTTGATAAGTTCATGCAGACAACATCCATTGCCTTGCCTTCATCAAAACATCCTGAATACACTCTAAAATTGGTTACTTATCACACACAAACCTTACTAACTACCCCAAATCAGTCCACCTCTATCCATAAATATTCAGTCCCTTAGAATACTTTCCAATAACTTTTCCACTACTAATGTCAAGCTCACTGGCCTATAATTTCCTGGCTTAGTCTCAGAGCCTTTCTTAAAACAGTAGAACAACATTAGCTATTCTCCTCAGCACCTCACACATGGCTAAGGATGTTTTAGATATTCTGCTAGGACCCCTGCAGTTTCTGTACTAGCCTCACACAGGCTCATGGAACATATTGTCAGGCCCTGGGGATTTATCCACCCTAATTTGCCTCGAGACAGCATACACCTCCTCTTGTGTAATCTGTATAGGGCTCTCGACCTTGTTGCTACTTTGCATCATTTCTATAGGCTCTGTTTGTCTCCCAAGTAAATACAGATGCAAAAAATGCATTTAAGATCACTCCATCTCTTTTGACTCCAAACACAGATTACTGTTCTGATCTTACAGAGGACAAATTTTATCCCTTGCTATCCTTTTTCTGTTAATATATCTGTATAAGCCCTTAGGATTCTCCTTCAGCTTGTCTGCTAAAGTAAACTCGCACCTGCTTTTCGCCCTCCTGATTTCCTTCTACAGGAGTGGCTAGAATTAGCTAGCAAGCACAGAGCCATACTGTCCATCGAAAGTGTAAATAGAACATTCTGGAAATATTGAGCAGGTCAGGCAACAGAACAGAAGAAGTAACTGGGTTTATAATTCAGTTGTAAGTCTCTTTCTCTCTTATCCATTTGTGACAAAGCATCACTGACTTGAAATGTTAACCCAGTTCCTTTTACTGAGTGGCCTGCTGAAATTTTCCAGTAATTTCTGTTGTTAATTCAGATTTTCAACGTTTTTGCAGATTTAAAAATATATTTTTGAACACTACCAGGGTCAGAGACAGAGTGATGCTCCATCTATACTGGCCAAACACACACTCCTGGGTTCAGACACAGACTGAAGATCCCTTCATACTGTCCTGTCACACACTCTCAAGGCAGGTACACGCTTGATTTTCTCAGCTCAACTTTCCTAGACACAGTGAAGGGTCATAACAGACTTACTCCAAGTACAGAGCTAATAAATATCACAAAGACATGGGAATGTTATTATCTATGTTTATCAGTGTGGTTTGTTCTTTTTGCAGTGATGTTGTCCAGAACATCGATCAGCTCAATGTGTCTGTTTGCGACGGTGCATCAGGTAATTTCCATCAGGCTGTCATCTACCACAACATCACAGCCCCTGGTTCCCATTCCCCAGCACACCAGGCCAGTTTTCAATGGGTTACCTTGGACTATCCAATTCCATGGGACATCACAAGTTAAGCCTTCATACATCTGCTAACAAGAGTCCTTGGTATTGGAGACAAAGCTCTTGCACAGATAGAAGATTGGCTGCCTGGCAGAAGTCAGGGAGTGGGGGATAAAGGAAGCCTTTTCAGCACAGCTACCACCGATTCGTGGAGTTTGCAGTTCCACAGGGGACTGCAGCTTTTCATGTCCAACACACACACAAAATGCTGGAGGTACTCAGCAGATCCAGCTGCAACTATGGAGGGGAATAAACAATCAATGCTTTGGGCTGGGACCCTACATTAGGACCAAATACCTCATTGTGTACATTGTGTGGAAAGCGGCCAGTGAGTGAGTGGGCCAGTGAAGGAGTGGAGATTTGAGGCTTTGACTTGAGAGATTCTGGCAGTTTTGGCAGTGGGACTGTGCAATCAAGTCAATCAAGATTTGAATAGCTCAGCAGAAAGCCGCTGATTAGACAATCAAGATTTGAATAGCTCAAAATCAGCAGAAAGCAGATGACTGGGCAATTGAGGTCAGGTGACCAAGCAGTTTGAAAAGCAAGCAGAGCAGCCTGTGAGTGAGTGGGCGGGCCAGTGAAGGAGTGGAGATTTGAGGCTTTGACTTGAGAGGCTTCCATGAGAAGAGGCTTCACTCCAAGTGAGGTAAGGCCGGGTAAGTTCCTTTCAAAGGAGAAAGTTTCAAAAGTTGAGGCAAGTATTGGGTACATCATGGCAGTTGAGATTGGCCTTGTGGTTTGTTCATCCTGCAGCATGTGGGAAATCAGGGATACTTCCAGTGTCCCTGATGACTATGTGTGCAGGAAGTGTGTCCAACTGCAGCTTCTGGCAGACCGCATTGAACGTCTGGAGCTGCAATTGGATTCGTACTGGAGCATCCGCAATGCTGAGAAAGTCGTGAATAGCACGTTCAGTGAGTTGGCCACACCGCAGGTAAAGGCTACACAAGCAGAAAGGGAAGGGGTGGCCACTAGACAGTGTAGCAGTAGGCAGGTAGTGCAGGAGTCCCCTGGGGTCATCTCCCTCCTAAACAGATATACTGTTTTGGATACTGTTGGGGGAGATGTCTCATCAGGGGAAGGCAGCAGCAGCCGAGTTCATTGCACCATGGGTGGCTCTGCGGCACAGGAGGGAAGGAAAAGGAGTGGGAGAGCTATAGTGATAGGGGATTCGTTTGTAAGGGGAATAGATAGGCGTTTCTGCGGCTGCAGACGAGACTCCAGGATGGTATGTTGCTTCCCTGGTGCAAGGGTCAAGGATGTCTCTGAGCGGCTGCAGGACATTCTGGAATGGGAGGGTGAACAGCCAGTGGTCGTGGTGCACATAGGTACCAACGATATAGGTAAAAAATGGGATGAGGTCCTACAAGGTGAATTTAGGGAGTTAGGAGATAAACTAAAAAGTAGGACCACAAAGGTAATAATCTCTGGATTACTACCAGTGCCACATGCTAGTCAGAGTAGAAATAGGAGGATATTTCAGATGAATACATGGCTTGAAAAATAGTGCAAGGGGGAGGGATTCAAATTTCTGGGGCATTGGAACCAGTTCTGGGGGAGGTGGGACCAGTATAAACAGGACGGTCTGCACCTGGGCTGGACTGGAACCAATGTCCTAGGGGGAGCGTTTGCTACCGTAGTTTAGGAGGTTTTAAACTAATGTGGCAGGGGGATGGGAACAAGTGCAGAGAGACAGAGGGGTGTAAAATGAGGGTAGAAGCAAAAAGTAGTAAAGTGAAAAGTAAAAGTGGCAGGCAGGCAAATCCAGGGCAAAAAAAGCCACTTTTCAACATAATTGTATAAGGGCTAAGAGTGTTGTTAAAACAAGCCTGAAGGCTTTGTGTGTCAATGTGAGGAGCATTCGTAACAAGGTGGATGAATTGAATGTGCAGATAGTTATTAATGAATATGATATAGTTGCGATCACAGAGACATGGCTCCAGGGTGACCAAGGATGGGAGCTCAACATCCAGGGCTATTCAATATTCAGGAGGGATAGACAGGAAAGAAAAGGAGGTGGGGTAGCATTGCTGGTTAGAGAGGAGATTAACGCAATAGAAAGGAAGGACATTAGCCTGGAGGATATGGAATTGATATGGGTAGAGCTGCATAACACCAAGGGGCAGAAAATGCTGGTGGGAGTTGTGTACAGTGAGATTGGGGATGGCATTAAACAGGAAATTAGAAATGCGTGCAATAAAGGAACAGTAGTTATAATGGGTGACTTCAATCTACATATAGATTGGGTGAACCAAATTGGTAAGGGTGCTGAGGAAGAAGATTTCTTGGAATGTATGCGGGATGGTTTTCTGAACCAACATATCGAGGAACCAACTAGAGAGCAGGCTATTCTTGATTGGGTATTGAGCAATGAGGAAGGGTTAGTTAGCAATCTTGTCGTGTGAGGCCCCTTGGGTAAGAGTGACCATAATATGGTGGAATTCTTCATTAAGATGGAGAGTGACATAGTTAATTCAGAAACAAAAGTTCTGAACTTAAAGAAGGGTAACTTTGAAGGTATGAGACGTGAATTACCTAAAATAGACTGGCAAATGATACTTAAAGGGTTAACGGTGGATATGCAATTGCAAGCATTTAAAGATCGCATGGATGAACTACAACATGGTTCATCCCAGTCTGGCAAAAGAATAAACCAGGGAAGTTAGTGCACCCGTGGCTGACAAGGGAAATTATGGGTAGTATCAAGTCCAAAGAAGAAACATATAAATTAGCAAAAAAAAAATGGCACACCTGAGGACTGGGAGAAATTCAGAGACCAGCAGAGGAGGACAAAGGGCTTAAATAGGAAAGGGAAAAAAAGATTATGAGAGAAAGCTGGCAGGGAACATAAAAACTGACTGTAAAAGCTTTTATAGATACATGAAAAGAAAAAATTGGTCAAGACAAATGTAGGTCCTTTACAGTCAGAAATAGGTGAATTGATCATAGGGAACAAAGACATGGCAGACCAATTGAATAACTACTTTGGTTCTGTCTTCACTAAGGAGGACATAAATAATCTTCCGGAAATAGTAAGTGACTGAGGGTCTAATGAGATGGAGGAACTGAGGGAAATACATGTTACTAGGGAAGTGGTGTTAGGTAAATTGAAGGGATTAAAGGCAGATAAATCCCCAGGGCCAGATGGTCTGCATCCCAGAGTGCTTAAGGAAGTAGCCCAAGAAATAGTGGATGCACTAGTGATAATTTTTCAAAACTCCTTAGATTCTGGATTAGTTCCTGAGGATTGGAGGGTGGCTAATGTAACCCCACTTTTTAAAAAGGAGAGAGAGACCGGGGAATTATAGACTGGTTAGTCTGGCATCGGTGGTGGGGAAAATGCTAGAGTCGGTTATCAAAGATGTGATAACAGCACATTTGGAAAGAGGTGAAATCATCGGACAAAGTCAGCATGGATTTGTGAAAGGAAAATCATGTCTGACGAATCTTATAGAATTTATTGAAGATGTAACTAGTAGAGTGGATAGGAGAGAGCCAGTGGATGTGGTATATTTAGATTTTCAAAAGGCTTTTGACAAGGTCCCACACAGGAGATTAGTGTGCAAACTTAAAGCACACGGTATTGGGGGCATGGTATTGATGTGGATAGAGAATTGGTTGGCAGACAGGAAGCAAAGTGTGGGAGTAAACGGGACCTTTTCAGAATGGCAGGCAGTGACTAATGGGGTACCGCAAGGCTCAGTGCTGGGACCCCAGTTGTTCACAATATATATTAATGATTTAGACGAGGGAATTAAATGCAGCATCTCCAAGTTTGGA
The DNA here is from genome assembly GCF_048418815.1 of Hemitrygon akajei. Classification (NCBI taxonomy): domain Eukaryota; kingdom Metazoa; phylum Chordata; class Chondrichthyes; order Myliobatiformes; family Dasyatidae; genus Hemitrygon; species Hemitrygon akajei. The sequence continues at coordinate 100,551,257 of NC_133134.1, read as the reverse complement.
GATGACACGAAGCTGGGCGGCGGTGTTAGCTGTGAGGAGGATGCTATGATTATGCAGGGTGACTTGGAAAGGTTAGGTGAGTGGGCAAATTCATGGCAGATGCAATTTAATATGGATAAATGTGAGGTTATCCACTTTGGTTGCAAGAATAGGGAAACAGATTATTATCTGAACGGTGGCCGATTAGGAAAAGGGGAGATGCAACGAGACCTGGGTGTCACTGTACACCAGTCATTGAAGGTGGGCATGCAGGTACAGCAGGCGGTGAAAAAGGCAAATGGTATGTTGGCATTCATAGCAAAAGGATTTGAGTACAGGAGCAGGGAGGTTCTACTGCAGTTGTACAAGGCCTTGGTGAGACCGCACCTAGAATATTGTGTGCAGTTTTGGTCCCCTAATTTGAGGAAAGACATTCTTGCCATAGAGGGAGTACAGAGAAGGTTCACCAGATTGATTCCTGGGATGGCAGGACTTTCATATGAAGAAAGACTGGATCGACTAGGCTTATACTCACTGGAATTTCGAAGATTGAGGGGGGATCTTATTGAAACGTATAAATTTCTAAAGGGATTGGACAGGCTAGATGCAGGAAGATTATTTCTGATGTTGGGGAAGTCCAGAACGAGGGGTCACAGTTTAAGGATAAAGGGGAAGCCTTTTAGGACCGAGATGAGGAAAAACTTCTTCACACAGAGAGTGGTGAATCTGTGGAATTCTCTGCCACAGGAAACAGTTGAGGCCGGTTCATTGGCTAAATTTAAGAGGAAGTTAGATATGGCCCTTGTGGCTAAAGGGATCAGGGGGTATGGAGAGAAAGCAGGTACAGGGTTCTGAGTTGGATGATCAGCCATGATCATACTGAATGGCGGTGCAGGCTCGAAGGGCCGAATGGCCTACTCCTGCACCTTATTTTCTATGTTTCTATGAAGCTCCCTATCAATGGACCAGGAAGGAAAGGGTTAACAAGAAACATTGGTTGGCTATATGTCTGTACTCACTGACATATAGAAGAATGAGGGATGATCTCATTGAAACCTACCTAATATTGAAAGGCCCAGATAGAGTGCATGTGTAGAGGACGTTTCCAATAATGAGAGAATAGTGGGCACAGCCGCAGAACAGAGGAACGTCCCTTTAAGACAGAGATGAGGAGGAATTTCTTTAGCCAGAGGTGGTGAATCTCTGGAATTCATTGCCACAGATTGCTGGGGAGGTCAAGTCATTTGGTATATTTAAAGCAGAGGTTGATAGATTACTGATTAGACAGGCCTCAGGGTTTATGGAGCAAGGGCAGGAGAATGCGTGAGGGATTATAAATTGCCCATGATCGAATGATGGAGCAGACCCAATGGGCCAGATGAACCAATGGCCAGCTGGTCTTAAAACATAGTCCAGAACTGGAATATCAGCCAGTGCTTTGTGATGTAGAGGAACTCTGTCTTGAGAGTGTGTTCCTTATGAGGTATGGGGGTGCACAAGATAGTGATTTTTGATTCTTTATTATCCCCTCCCAATATTTTTGTCTACTGTTGTGCAACAATGTGCAGTAATTGAGAGGAAAAGGGTGGGGGAAGAGGAAATATTGTTGACCATGCAGTACAGGATTTTAATTGCCTTTCTCTCCTTGCCTCTGGCAGATGTGGTGGTGTTGAGTGAGGAGCCCACAGAACTGATCATCAGTTCGGGAGCGTACCTCTACCTGCCTTGCCCAGTGAAGTCATACCACGCAGTCTATACATGGAGTTATAACAAGGATCAGTTTACATGCACCATCAAGGATGGGTCCTGCCCGCTGATGTTCAATGGGGAGGTCCCTGTGAGAAAGGGGCTCTTCAAGTGCACAGCCATTGAAGATGGGCTGCGGGAGGAACTTGCTGCCTATAAAGTCACGCTGAATAATGGGAGCACATTGGGACTGGAGTGCACAGCTTTCATTCTCATTCTTACTGTGCTGTGCTACCTGCTGTAGAGTGGCAGAAATTACAGTGTACCAGAACCTTATTTTGAATGTATGCTCTTTCACCCTGGGGAATGAAGTTGGCTTCTTGTCCAAAATTAAATTTAGTTTGAATGCATCAGCTGCAATCTATCTCTCCAATACGTGGCCATTTCAATCATTCCTATCCCCATTTCCTGCCCAGACACCAGACTCTCCCAGTGTCTGATCAAAGGCCACTGCTGCCCACCGCCTCTCCACTGTGAAGCTGAATGGTTGAGACATGCCCAGACTCAGTCATAGGCATCAGTGGACTCCATCCTCCCCTGCATCAGCTCCATTCAGGCTGACCCCTTACTTAGGGAGTGATGTTGATGACTCATGGGGAATCAGGGCTGGGGAATTGGTATTGGTTTATTATAGTTACATGTATCAAGCTATAGTGTAAAGCTTGTCATCCACACTGTTCATATAGATCTAATCAGTACACAGAGCACTGAGATAGAACAGCATTAAACAATAACTCTGCTGATAAGTGTAACATCGCAGAGAAAGTGCAGGCAAACGATAAGCTGCAAGATGTTCATAAGGAATAGATTGTGAGGTCAAAGTCCATCTGGACATTCTCTCTTCTCCCCTCTCCTCCCTGAAAGCATGGTGTAATGGTAAACTGCTGAGGTGTGGGAGTGAAAACAATATTCTGCAGAAAATTAAGAGAAGCATTAGCCTAAATCTAACCTTTACTGGCCCTGCCCTGGGAGGGTGTGATGGGATAATGTAGTGGGAACTTAATTCCTTACCTGACCCATACTGCCTTTGCCTCAGGAGCACTGATGGGGCAGTATAGAATGAATTTTATCAACTGGAGTGTACAGTAATTGCTTTTAAAGAGTGTTGCTGAGACAATGTAGTGAGAAATTTAAAGTCAAATTAATTCAGTTGTGTCCATGCTTGTTTTATGCCAAAAGTTGCATAGCAACAAGCAAGAAATTTGTATCTTCTCAAGGAAATCAATTGAAATCTACTCTACCCACTGTCATCTGTGCATGTGGGACACAGAAAGATCTCAGAATACAATCCCTCAAGAACTCCTCGACACTTGAGGAACTTGTGGCTTCTGGGGTGGCAGGGGAGTGTTGCACGGAATTCAGTCAGTATCAGAGTGTGCTCTGATAACCAGCAGTGTCACAGGGATGTTGATGACATGCAACAACAGGTTTCCCTATTCCTTGCGTTTCAGGTTTGACATAGTTCTCACTGGTTCAGCAGCCCTGATTCGAGCGCTGTACTACACTGCCTATACAGGCCTATTCCATCAAAGGCTTTCTGAATGGATTTTTGAACTGGGGAGAAAGACGGAGGGATTTTCTGATTGGTTGGTGTGTTACACAGGAGTCAGTGTTGGAACTGCATCTTTTCATCTCACAAGTCAGCAATTTGGATGGAATTGATGGCTTTATGGTCAATGTGATGGATGGGGCAGGTAGTGTTGAGTAAGCAGGGACTCTTCAGAAATACATAAATTTGGAGAATGGGCAAAGATGGAATAGTGTCAGGTAATGCATGGTCATGCACTTTGGTAGACAGAATAAAGGCATGGGCTATTTCTAAACAAGAGCAAATTCAGAAATCAGAGGTGCAGAGGGATTTGTGAGTCCTTGTGAACGATTCCCTAAAGGTTAACTTGCAGATTGAGTCAATGGTAAGGAAGGCAAATGCAATGTTTTCATTCATTTCAAGAGGAGTAGAAAATAAAAGCAAGGATGTAATGCTGAGGCTGTATAAGGCAATGGTCAGACTGCACTTAGAATAATGTGAGCAGTTTTGGGTCTTGTTCACAATTAGTCAGGGCACTAAAGGTTATGGAGAGAAGGTAGAAGAATGAGGTTGAGAGGAGTAATAAAACAGCCATGATGGAATGGCAAAGCAAACGAAATGGGCCGAATGGCCCAATTCTGCCCCTATGCCTTATGGTCCCATTGAATTCTGAAAGCAGCTGCTTTCTTTGAGACAAAGACCCACAGACTCAGTATCATTCAGGGAATGCAATGACTGAGAAGCAGTGAACAAGCAGCGGTATTCCACTTGGTTCCAGTTTATTGGGATGCACATATGCCTGATTCCCGGGGACAGCATATATCATAGAGTACTACAGTACAGTTTCAGGCCCTTCAGCCTATCTAATCTGAGTCAAACAGTTTTCTGCACAGTCCCATCGATCTGCATCCGAACCACAGCCCTCCATATCCCTTCTGTAAATTATCCAAACTTCTCTTAAATATAACATTGAATTCTCATCTACCACTTTTGCTAGCAGCTTGTTTCATATTCACACAACCCTATGAGTGAAGGTTTCTTTATAACTCAAGTGCCAACAACAACATTGAAAAATTACTCTGCACTCTTTCATTCTTAATTACATCTTTCCTGTAGGTAGGTGACCAGAGCTGCACAGAGTGCTCCATATTCTCCCTCACCAAGGTCTTATATAATTTCAACATAACATTCCAACTCCTGTACACTGCCCTGATTTATGAAGGTCAATGTGCCAAAAGCTCTCTTTATACTATCTACCTGTGATGCCACTTCCAAAGAATAATGTATTTGTATTCCCAGGTCACTTTGTTCAACCACGCAGCTCAGTGCCCTGTCATCTGCTGCAAGTCCTACCCTGGTTTGTCCTCCCAAAATGTAATATCTCACACTTGTCTGCATTAAAACCATCTGCCATTTTTTGGCCCATTTTTCCATCCGGTCCAGATCCCACAAACTTTGATAGCCTTCCTCATTGTCCACTACATCCCCAATCTTGGTGTCATCCACAAATTTACTGAACCAGTTTGTAAAATTATCACCCAAATCCTTAATATGATAAACAATAGCAGACCCAGCACCGAATCCTGCAGCATACCATTAGTCACAGACCTCCAGTCAGAAGGACAACCATTACTACCCTTACTAAGCCAATGTTGAATCCAGTTGACCATTTTATCCTGAAAGCCAAGCAACTTATCCTTTTGGACCAGCCTTCCAAGTGGGACTTTGTCAAGGGCATTTTTCAAAGCGCCTTTATAGTCATGAGTCCTACAATTTTTTTTTTAAAGACCACTAGCCAAGTATGAAATACTCTCATTTGAGAACAGTACATACTTACAGTGCCATGGCATGTAAAGCAACTAATGTTCTACAAGGATCAGAGTGCCAGGTTTGCCCACTTTTCAAAACATTCTTAATCTCATCCATTGCCCATTTTGGTAAAGAAAGTACCTTGTCAGATCACTTCCGAAAGCATTAAGTACCAATCACACATCATACACTACAACTTGTGCTCATATTGTACCTAAAAAAACAATCCTTAAATAAAAAACTGTAATTGTAAGGTACATCATCAGATAAAATTTTACCAGCACTGGGAGTGAATGGGGGTCGATGTTATACTTCATGCTCAGATAAACTCTTATATCTATGCCAGTCAAGACAACTGGTATCTGGGAACTGAGCAAGAACCAGCTTCAAACAGGGATGGAGGGGTAGGGAAATATTACATTCCAATAAAGGAATTGAGATACCCACTGCATGACTCAACCACCCTTTTGGTGCAGTTCCATCCAAGATGCCTTCCTTTGCTTTCCATTATACACAGCTAGTGCCCTGCAGGCAAGATTCATGATGCTTAAAGCAGTAACTTTGGCCTTTATGTAACTTGTCCATGAATGTGTGGCCCAAGGAATTAAAAACCATATTTCCCCATTAAAAATGCTTTGCACTGCAAAGATGCTTAAGTATTTTAAAATAGCATTTTATAAGTCTATTTGCAGATCTATGATCACAACATCAGGTCCAATCAAACGAAAATGTTTTAATAAACAAGTTAACTGGTCTATGTAAAATGCAGTTCACTTTTCTTTCCTTATCCAAGACTGGGTGTGTTAAATGGGGCAAACATTCAATGTGTGCTGCTATAATGAATCCATTGCTAATTACCTTCAACATAGCAAAGCATCTCACGGTGGTACATTAGGATTGTAAATATAATTTTAAGCCTTACCGCAATGAGTAAACATATGGTAAAATACTTAGATCTTTTGGATAAAGAGGCAGAGTGGACAGCGTTCAGTGTAACCAAAATCAAGGGACAGAGTGGAGGGTCTTGTGTGCACGCACAAACACGGAGGGGAACGGGAAACCTATACACAGACACATACATGCAGGTGGGTACTTACAGAGGGGTGTGTACTTGAGGAGAAAGGGGAAGGAGGATACAGTACCTGCACGCACACAGAAGGGAGGGTACTCATCAAGAGAGAGGGCGAGGTGAAGTGAGACGAGGCGGGTTAGGATGCACTGAGAGAAGGAGGGCGAGGGGAGGGAGGAAGGCTGATGTTAGGTTAAAGGAGGGGAGCAAGGTGGGATATGGAAAACCGTCGACGACGTGCGGGGAGATAGGCGGAGGTAGGACGATACGCAATCGCGAGCGCGGACCGTCCCGCGTGCGATCCTCGCGGGCTAACGTCACGTGGGAGCTGGGAGCGCGGGGCCACAACGGTAATCCCGCGCACGCGCGCTTCTCTCACCCATCACCGACCGCTACATGGGTCGCCGTCCCGTTGGCTCCTAATTCTTCCTTCACCCGATTTTATTTTTGCAACAAGACGTCACAGGAGGAACGTGAGCACGTGACAACCCGTACCCGCTGCCGAAGGCTGTACTGGGAACCGGCTGACAGCACACGGGCTAAGATCGGGAGGTGCTGTGATGGCGTCAAATTGACCTCTCCGTTGCTGTAACACCATAGAACTACATTGCCCAGTGACCCTCGCGAAATTTAGCGGCTCCTCCCCTCTCTATGACATAATCCGACTGCTGGGCGTGAAATGGCTGAGATTATAAGGATCCGCCCCCTGCGCAGCACCCATTTATTTTTGTAAAGGGAGTTTGCTGCCGCTGCTCATTGGTCAATTGAGCGTGTTCATGATTGTGACGTCAACATGCACGCCGATTGGCCTCAATCGAGGGTTTATCCCGCCTACCTCTTTCTAAATGGCTGATTCCGAGCCCGCGGGCTGTGATAGACAGGGCCGGCGGGCTCCTACGGGACCAGCGGGAGGCGCGGCGAAGGCTGGAAACCGGGACGGGTTGTGAGGTGACTTTGGGGTGGTTGGTGGCGCCTGGGGGGG